>NW_027013240.1:95000-290000 GCF_036934945.1 Oncorhynchus masou masou | reverse complement strand
CGGGGCACCACCAGTACAGAGCTGCTCAGGAATGGATCGGGGCACCACCAGTACAGAGCTGCTCAGGAATGGATCGGGGCACCACCAGTACAGAGCTGCTCAGGAATGGATCGGGGCACCACCAGTACAGAGCTGCTCAGGAATGGATCGGGGCACCACCAGTACAGAGCTGCTCAGGAATGGCAGCAGGCAGGTGTGAGTGTATCTGAACCCACAGTGAGGCGAAGACTTTTGGAGGATGGCCTGGTGTCAAGAAGGGCAGCAAAGAAGCCACTTCCCTCTAGGAAAAACATCAGGAACAAACTGCTATTCTGCAAAAGGTACAGGGATTGGAATGCTGAGGACTGGGTTAAAGTCATTTTCTCTGATAAATCCCCTTTCCCCATTGTTGGGGCATCTGGAAAAAAAAGCTTGTCTGGAGAAGACAAGGTGAGTGCTACCATCAGTCCTGTGTCATGCCAACAGCAAAGCGTCCTGAGACCATTCATGTGTGGGGTTGCTTCTCAGCCAAGGGAGTGGGCTCACTCACAATTTTGTCTAAGAACACAGCCATGAATAAAGCGTGGTACCAATACATCCTCCGACAGCAACTTCTCCCAACCATCCAGGAACAGTTTGGTGACGAACAATGCCTTTTCCAGCATGATGGAGCACCTTGTCATAAGGCAAAAGTGATAACTACGTGGCTCGGGGAACAAAATATCGATATTTTGGATCCATGGCCAGGAAACTCCCCAGACCTTAATCCCATTGAGAATTTGTGGTCAATCCTCAAGAGGCGGGTGGACAAACAAAAACCCACAAATTCTGACAAACTCCAAGCATTGATTATACAAGAATGAGCTGCCATCAGTCAGGATGTGGCCCAGAAGTTAATTGACACCATGCCAGGGCGGATTGCAGAGGTCTTGAAAAAGAAGGGTGAACACTGCAAATATTGACTCTTCGCATCAACTTCATGTAATTCTCAAAAAAAGCCTTTGACACTTATGAAATGCTTGTAATTATACTTCAGTATCCATGGTAACATCTGACAAAAATATCTAAAGACACTGAAGCAGCAAACTTTGTGGAAATTAATATTTGTGTCATTCTCAAAATTTTTGGCCACGACTGTATTGTCTTTGGTTTTCGCGCCCTTCTCAGTCCCTTTGTCGACCAAGCGTCATACCGGTTTAGCCCACTAGGGTACATCCCCTATCATTTCCCTTTAACCGTATCTACTGTTTGTTTGTTTTGCATTTCATAGTGAAGGCTGGGTTCGTGCAGATAACCAACAATTTATAACGTTTGGAATGAGACTAACGTGAGGTAAAGAATAATTCATTAATTAGAAGACTAATTGATCAGATATTAAAATATTTGAAAAGTTATATTAGGAACATTTTCCTTGGTGCCCCGACTTCCTAGTTAATTACATTTACATGATTAGTTTAATCACGTAATAATAATTACAGAGAATTGATTTATAAAATAACAGTCTCCAATTTAATGATGCCAAAGACACGACACCATGTTAATTTCAGTTATTTGACTATTCACTGCGTATTTTTAATATATTCTTAACATTTTTTTTATTTTAATCTTTAACTCTGCATTGCATAGGAGATGAGAGGACAGGAAATGTGAGGAGAAGAGGAGAGGAGAGAAGAGGAGAGGAGAGGAAGAAGAGAGGAGAGAGGAGGAGAAGGAGGAGGAGGAGGAGGAGGAGGAGGAGGAGGAGGAGGAGGAGGAGGAGGAGGAGGAGGAGAAGAAAGGAGAGGAGAAGAGGAGAGGAGGAGGAGGAGAGGAGAGGAGAGGAGAGGAGAGGAGGAGGAGGAGAAAGGAGAGGAGAAGAGAGGAGAGGAGGAGGAAAGGAGAGGAGGAGAGGAGGAGATGAGAAGAGAGGAGAGGAGGAGAAGAGGAGGAGGAGAAGAGATGAGGAGAAGGCTAACTCAGAGTGGCAGGCAAGTCCGTGACAGAGGAGAAGGAAAGGGACCAGGAATGCATCCGAAATGGCACCCTAATCCCTGTATAGTGCACTACTGTTGACCAGTACCATTTGGGACTCAGAGCAGGGTACAGGCTGGAGGAAACGGCTGAGCAGGGAATGCTCCACAGAGCTGCCAAGCTGAAAACACAGCGTGACAGAGCCAGGATGGGCAAGACAGAACACTGACACAGTCCAGGAAGCTGCACCAGAGGACTAGGGACCGTTATCGCACAGTAGCAATGTGAGGTTATTCTAGAACAGTAACAAGGTGAGGTTATAACACAGCAACAAGGTGAGGTTATTATAGAACAGTAACAAGGTGAGGTTATAACACAGCAACAAGGTGAGGTTATTATAGAACGGTAACAAGGTGAGGTTATAACACAGTAACAAGGTGAGGTTATTATAGAACAGTAACAAGGTGAGGTTATTATAGAACGGTAACAAGGTGAGGTTATAACACAGTAACAGCGTGAGGTTATAACACAGTAACAAGGTGAGGTTATAACACAGTAACAAGGTGAGGTTATAACACAGTAACAAGGTGAGGTTATTCTAGAACAGTAACAAGGTGAGGTTATAACACAGTAGCAATGTGAGGTTATTCTAGAAGAGTAACAAGGTGAGGTTATAACACAGTAGCAATGTGAGGTTATTCTAGAACGGTAACAAGATGAGGTTATAACACAGTAGCAATGTGAGGTTATTCTAGAAGAGTAACAAGGTGAGGTTATAACACAGCAACAAGGTGAGGTTATAACACAGCAACAAGGTGAGGTTATAACACAGTAACAAGGTGGGGTTATAACACAGTAGCAATGTGAGGTTATTCTAGAAGAGTAACAAGGTGAGGTTATAACACAGCAACAAGGTGAGGTTATAACACAGTAACAAGGTGAGGTTATAACACAGTAACAAGGTGGGGTTATAACACAGTAACAAGGTGAGGTTATAACACAGTTACAAGGTGAGGTTATAACACACTAACAAGATGAGGTTATAACACAGCAACAAGGTGAGGTTATTATAGAACGGTAACAAGGTGAGGTTATAACACAGCAACAAGGTGAGGTTATTATAGAACAGTAACAAGGTGAGGTTATAACACAGCAACAAGGTGAGGTTATTATAGAACAGTAACAAGGTGAGGTTATAACACAGCAACAATGTGAGGTTATTCTAGAACAGTAACAAGGTGAGGTTATAACACAGCAACAAGGTGAGGTTATTATAGAACAGTAACAAGGTGAGGTTATAACACAGCAACAAGGTGAGGTTATTATAGAACGGTAACAAGGTGAGGTTATAACACAGTAACAGCGTGAGGTTATAACACAGTAACAAGGTGAGGTTATAACACAGTAACAAGGTGAGGTTATAACACAGTAACAAGGTGAGGTTATAACAGACTAACAAGGTGAGGTTATAACACAGCAACAAGGTGAGGTTATTATAGAACGGTAACAAGGTGAGGTTATAACACAGTAACAGCGTGAGGTTATAACACAGTAACAAGGTGAGGTTATAACACAGTAACAAGGTGAGGTTATAACACAGTAACAGTGTGAGGTTATAACACAGTAACAAGGTGAGATTATAACACAGTTACAAGGTGAGGTTATAACACAGTTACAAGGTGAGGTTATAACACTGTAGCAATGTGAGATTATTCTAGAACAGTAACAAGGTGACGTTATAACACAGTAACATCGTGAGGTTATAACACAGTAACAAGGTGAGGTTATAACACAGTAACAATGTGAGGTTATAACACAGTAACAAGGTGAGGTTATAACACAGTAACAAGGTGAGGTTACAGAACAGTAACAATGTGAGGTTATAACACAGCAACAAGGTGAGATTATAACACAGTAACAACTTGAGGTTATAACACAGTAAAAGGGGGGGTTATTGCACAGTAGCAATGTGAGGTTATTCTAGAACAGTAACAAGGTGTGGTTATAACACAGTAACAAGGTGAGGTTATAACACAGTAACAAGGTGAGGTTATAACACAGTAACAATGTGAGGTTATAACACAGTAACAAGGTGAGGTTATAACACAGTAACAAGGTGAGGTTATAACACAGTAACAAGGTGAGGTTATAACACAGTAACAGCGTGAGGTTTTAACACAGTATCAAGGTGAGGTTATAACACAGTAACAAGGTGAGGTTATAACACAGTAACAAGGTGAGATTATAACACAGTAACAAGGTGAGGTTATAACACAGTTACAAGGTGAGGTTATAACACTGTAGCAATGTGAGGTTATTCTAGAACAGTAACAAGGTGACGTTATAACACAGTAACATCGTGAGGTTATAACACAGT
This sequence comes from Oncorhynchus masou masou, assembly GCF_036934945.1. Lineage (NCBI taxonomy): Eukaryota > Metazoa > Chordata > Actinopteri > Salmoniformes > Salmonidae > Oncorhynchus > Oncorhynchus masou. The sequence goes on along the minus strand of NW_027013240.1, from coordinate 285,694 downwards.
AACAAGGTGAGGTTATAACACAGTAACAATGTGAGGTTATAAAACAGTAACAAGGTGAGGTTACAGAACAGTAACAATGTGAGGTTATAACACAGTAACAAGGTGAGGTTATAACACAGCAACAAGGTGAGGTTATAACACAGTAACAAGGTGAGGTTATAACACAGTAAAAGGGGGGGTTATTGCACAATAGCAATGTGAGGTTATTCTAGAACAGTAACAAGGTGTGGTTATAACACAGTAACAAGGTGAGGTTATAACACAGTAACAAGGTGAGGTTATAACACAGTAACAATGTGAGGTTATAACACAGTAACAAGGTGAGGTTATAACACAGTAACAAGGTGAGGTTATAACACAGTAACAAGGTGAGGTTATAACACAGTAACAAGGTGAGGTTATAACACAGTAACAAGGTGTGGTTATAACACAGTAACAAGGTGAGGTTATAACACAGTGACAAGGTGATGTTATAACACAGTAACAAGGTGAGGTTATAACACAGTAACAAGGTGATGTTATAACACAGTAACAAGGTGAGATTATAACACAGTAACAAGGTGAGGTTATAACACAGTAACAATGTGAAGTAATAACACAGCAACAAGGTGAGGTTATAACACAGTGACAAGGTGAGGTTATAACACAGTAACCATCTGAGGTGGACAGGATCACCAGGGACTGAAAGTGAAAGCAGGGTTGAGTGATGACATTGAAGATGGATAGGAGAGTGGACACAAAGAATCGAGGAAAGACTCATTGAGAAAGAGCCTGGATGCAATGGAGGTAGAAAGGAGGACAACGGGAGTGCAAGAGGCAGAATAGGTTGTAAATTGACATTTAGAAACACATGAATGAGTTTTTTTTCTGACAGAAATCAAAGCCACGTGTTCATACATCACTGGGTTATGTTTAGCCCAGAGAGGAAAACAGCTGTGTTACCTTTCCAAGTTCAAGTCAAAAAACGGTAAATTCACAGTCACAGAACCGTTTTCCCAACCAGAGATATTGGGAAAATTAGTGTGATATTAGTGTGATATTAGACCCCAGTAGATCCCTGTAGAACCCAGGAGACCCCAGTAGGTCCCAGTAGACCCCAGTCGTTCCCAGTGGACCCCAGTAGACCCCAGTAGGCACCAGTAGGTCCCAGTAGGTCTCAGTAGACCCCAGTAGGCACCAGTAGGTTCAAGTAGGTCCCAGGAGACTCCAGAAGGTACCAGTAGGTCACAGTACATCCCAGTAGACCCCAGTAGACACCAGTAGGTCCCAGTAGGAACCAGTAGGTCACAGTAGTCACCAGTAGGTCAGAGTTGACCCCAGTAGACACCAGTAGGTCACAGTAGGCCCCAGTAGACCCCAGTATGTCACAGTAGACCCCAGTATGCCTCAGTAGACCCCAGTAGGTCACAGAAGACCCCAGTAAGTCACAGTAGACCCCAGTAGACCCCCGTAGGTCCCGGTACACCCCAGTAGGTCCCAGTAGACCCTAGTAGGCCCCAGTAGGTCCCAGTAGACCCCTGTAGGTCCCAGTAGACCCCAGTTGGCCCCAGTATGCCCCAGTAAGTCCCTGTAGACCCCAGTGGGCAGCAGTAGGCACCAGTAGGTCCCATGAGGCCCCAGTAGGCCCCGGTAGACACCAGTAGGCCCCAGTAGGTCCCAGTAGTTCCTAGTAGGTCCCAGTAGACTTTAGTAGACCCCAGTAGACCCCAGGAGATCCCAGTAGGCCCCCGTAGACCCCAGTAGGCCCGGGTAGACCCCAGTAGATCCCAGTAGGTCATAGCATGTCCCTGGAGGTCCCTGTAGGCCCCAGGAGACCCCGGTATGTCACAGTAGACCCCAGTATGCCACAGTAGACCCCAGTAGGTCACAGTAGACCCCAGTAGACCCCAGTAGGCCCCAGTAGGTCCCAGTAGACCCCAGAATGCCCCAGTAGGCCCCAGTAGATTCCAGAATGCCCCAGTAGTCCCTAGTAGGGCCCAGTAGGTCCTAGTAGACCCTAGTAGGTCCCAGTAGACCCCAGTTGGCCCCAGTAGGCCTCAGTAGGCACCAGTAAACCCCAGTAGTCCCTAGTAGGTCCCTATAGACCCCAGTAGGCCCAAGTAGACCCCAGTTGGCCCCAGTAGGCCCCAGTAGGCCCTAGTAGCCCCCAGTAGTCCTAAGTAGGTCCCTGTAGACCACAGTAGGCACCAGTAGACCCCAGTAGACCCCAGTAGACCCCATTAGGTCCCAGTAAGTCGTAGCATGCACTGGAGGTCCCTGTAGGCCCCAGTAGACCCCAGTAGGTCACAGTAGACCCCAGTAGGTCCCAGTAGGTCCCAGTAGACCCCAGAATGCCCCAGTAGGCCCCAGTAGATTCCAGAATGCCCCAGTAGTCCCTAGTAGGGCCCAGTAGGTCCTAGTAGACCCCAGTAGGTCCCAGTAGACCCCAGTTGGCCACAGTAGACCTCAGTAGGCACCAGTAAACCCCAGTAGTCCTAAGTAGGTCCCTGTAGACCACAGAAGACACCAGTAGGCCCCAGTAGCCCCCAGTAGGCACCAGTAGGTCCCAGTTGTCCCCAGTAGGTCCCTGTAGACCGCAGTAGACACCAGTAGACACCAGTTGGCCCCAGTAGGAACCAGTAGGCACCAGTTGGCCCCAGTAGTCCTAAGTAGGTCCCTGTAGACCCCAGTAGGCACCAATAGGCCCCTGTAGACCGCAGTAGACACCAGTAGACCCCAGTAGACCCCAGTAGGCCCCAGTAGGAACCAGTAGATACCAGTTGGCCCCAGTAGGCCCCAGTAGGAACCAGTAGGCACCAGTTGGCCCCAGTAGACACCAGTAGGCCCCAGTAGGAACCAGTAGGCACCAGTTGGCCCCAGAGGCCCCAGTAGACACCAGTAGACCCCAGTAGGCCCCAGTAGGCACCAATAGGAACCAGTAGGCCCCTGTAGACTCCAGTAGACTCCAGTAGGCACCAGTAGGCACCAGTAGGCCACAGTAGACCCCAGTAGACCCCAGTAGGCACCAGTAGGCACCAGTAGGCCCCAGTAGGCCCCAGTTGACCCCAGTAAGCACCAGTAGACACCAGTAGGCCCCAGTAGGCACCAGTAGGCCCCAGTATGGACAAGTAGGTCCCTGTTCACTTAGCTTTACTCCATCCTCTGATCTTCTGTCTGAATGAATAGAAAACCAACTGTTTAAATATGAAATATTGACAAACAGCTGAAACATCGAAGTAGATGTTCCACCTTTCTGGTTCCAATATTATCCAGCATAAACCAATCATCAGTAACGTAGAGCCTTGGGAGCACAGATCAGACTTCAGGACAGTCGATGTTGATTTTTAGAGCTGGTATCTCCTGGTATAATTCCTCTGACCTTCAGTTAACATTACTACTTTAGAGCAGAGCCCCATTCCCTATATAGTGCACTACTATAGACCAGAGCCCTATTCCCTATATAGTACACTACTTTAGACCAGAGCCCTATTCCCTATATAGTACACTACTTTAGACCAGAGCCCTATTCCCTATATAGTGCACTACTTTAGACCAGAGCCCTATTCCCTATATAGTGCACTACTTTAGACCAGAGCCCTATTCCCTATATAGTGCACTACTTTAGAGCAGAGCCCTATTCCCTATATAGTGCACTACTATAGACCAGAGCCCTATTCCCTATATAGTGAACTACTTTAGACCAGAGCCCTATTCCCTATATAGTGCACTACTTTAGACTGGAGCCCTATTCCCTATATAGTGCACTACTTTAGACCAGAGCCCTATTCCCTGTATAATCCACTACTTTAGACCAGATCCCTGTTCCCTATATAGTGAACTACAATAGACCAGAGCCCTATATAGTGCACTACATTTGACCAGTGCCCTATTCCCAATATAGTGCACTACTTTGACCAAAGCCCTATTCCCTATATAGTACACTACTTTAGACCAGAGCCCCATTCCCTATATTGTGCACTACTTTATACCAAAGCCCTATTCCCTATATAGTGCACTACTTTGACCAAAGCCCTTTGGGAGACAGGGTGCCCTTTGGTACACAGTGTTGTAGAGGTTTATCTGAGGTGACCAGTTCCATGCATTGAGTAATGGGGTCTCTCCTGTTGGCTCTGCTCTCTATCAGTAACCAGGATGGATATCTCCCTCTGAGGAAAACAAGGAAACTAATTCTCCATTTGGGCTCTGAGGAATCCAATCCAATACCAGCACAGATACTGCCGGGGACCAGCTGGTTTACTTCCTGGATTAGAGCTAGTATATGGGGCTGAATAGGAGAAATAACATTTTGTTACAGAGTTTCAAGGTAGCCATATATTTGTCTTGGTTGAACTAAATCATCCCAACATGAAGCCAACGTGATCCCAACGTGATCCCAACGTGATGCCAACGGGATCCCAACGTGATGCCAACGTGATCCCAACGTGATCCCAACGTGATGCCAACGTGATCCCAACGTGATGCCAACATGACCCCAACGTCATCCCAACGTGATGCAGGCGTGATCCCAACGTGATGCCAACATGACCCCAACGTGATCCCAACGTGATGCCAACGTGATCCCAACATGATGCCAACGTGATCCCAACGTGATCCCAACATGTTACCAACGTGATGCCAAAGTGATACCAACATGATCCCAACATGATCCCAACGTGATCCCAGTCTCAGAGGGTTGTAATGTAACCTATCTTCAGTCAGACCTCTTAACTTCCTGTTCACAACAGCAGTCTATCTTCAGTCAGACCTCTTAACTTCCTGTTCGTAACAGCAGTCTATCTTCAGTCAGACCTCTTCCTGTTCACAACAGCAGTCTATCTTCAGTCAGACCTCTTAACTTCCTGTTCATAACAGCAGTCTATCTTCAGTCAGACCTCTTAACTTCCTGTTCGTAACAGCAGTCTATCTTCAGTCAGACCTCTTCCTGTTCGTAACAGCAGTCTATCTTCAGTCAGACCTCTTAACTTCCTGTTCGTAACAGCAGTCTATCTTCAGTCAGACCTCTTCCTGTTCGTAACAGCAGTCTATCTTCAGTCAGACCTCTTAACTTCCTTTTCATAACAGCAGTCTATCTTCAGTCAGACCTCTTAACTTCCTGTTCATAACAGCAGTCTATCTTCAGTCAGACCTCTTAACTTCCTGTTCGTAACAGCAGTCTATCTTCAGTCAGACCTCTTAACTTCCTGTTCGTAACAGCAGTCTATCTTCAGTCAGACCTCTTCCTGTTCGTAACAGCAGTCTATCTTCAGTCAGACCTCTTCCTGTTCGTAACAGCAGTCTATCTTCAGTCAGACCTCTTCCTGTTCATAACAGCAGTCTATCTTCAGTCAGACCTCTTAACTTCCTGTTCGTAACAGCAGTCTATCTTCAGTCAGACCTCTTCCTGTTCGTAACAGCAGTCTATCTTCAGTCAGACCTCTTAACTTCCTGTTCGTAACAGCAGTCTATCTTCAGTCAGACCTCTTATCTTCCTGTTCGTAACAGCAGTCTATCTTCAGTCAGACCTCTTCTTGCCTGTGAAGCCCTTTTTTGTGCAAAGCAATGATGGCGGCACGTGTTTCCTTGCAGGTAACCATGCTTGACAGAGGAAGAACAATGATTCCAAGCACCACCCTCCTTTTGAAGCTTCCAGTCTGTTATTCAAACTCCATCAGCATGACAGAGTGATCTTCAGCCTTGTCCTCGTCAACACTCACACCTGTGTTAATGAGAGAGTCACTGACATGATGTCAGCTGGTCCTTTTGTGGCAGGGCTGAAATGCAGTGGAAATGTTTTTTTGGGGATTCAGTTAATTTGCATGGCAAAGGGGGACTTTGCAATTAATTGCAATTCATCTGATCACTCTTCTTAACATTCTGGAGTATATGCAAATTGCCATCATACACACTGAGGCAGCAGACTTTGTGAAAATTTATATTTGTGTCATTCTCAAAGCTTTTTCCACAACTGTACACAGTTGATAATTATAATAATTGAAATGCTAATCCTTTGCACATGAACGCTCACTCATTCGGGAATAATTGCAAACAATATATATATTTACGCTCATTGTGTCGTCATGATCGCTGTTGGAATCGTCCGTCTTTCTGTTGAAAAGTTAATCTATACTTCTCTCTCTCCCATGAAGTCTTTCGTATTCAATCGTAGTCTTCGCATTCAATCAACATAAATTCCAGCTGCAGCCTAGTAATAAGTATCAAAGATTTGCTCTTATTCTGTCGGTATCGATAGTCTCACAGAGTTGAACCATTTCCACCAGTGGAGCCAATGTTCCACGTGGTTTGGTTAGGAATTCAACAACTGAGGAATGCATGGTCTCTACTCAAACCTTAGCCCTCACGGTCTCAAGGTGCGCTTGGTCTCTACTCAAACCTTAGCCCCCTCAGTTCTCGAGGTGCGCTTGGTCTCTATTCAAACCTTAGCTCTCTCGGTTCTCGAGGTGCGCTTGGTCCCTATTCAAACCTTAGCCCTCCCGGTTCTCGAGGTGCGCTTGGTCTCTATTCAAACCTTAGCCCTCTCGGTAATCGAGGTGCGCTTGGTCTCTATTCAAACCTTAGCCCTCCCGGTTCTCGAGGTGCGCTTGGTTCCTATTCAAACCTTAGCCCTCCCGGTTTTCGAGGTGCGCTTGGTCCCTATTCAAACCTTAGTCCTCCCGGTTCTCGAGGTGCGCTTGGTCTCTATTCAAACCTTAGCCCTCTCGGTAATCGAGGTGCGCTTGGTCCGTTCTGTCCTGTTCTCCTGTCAGCCTGTGGTGCAGTTAGGAGACCGTTCTGTCCTGTTCCCCTGTCAGCCAGAGGTGCAAATAGGAGACCGTTCTGTCCTGTTCCCCTGTCAGCCAGAGGTGCAAATAGGAGACCGTTCTGTCCTGTTCCCCTGTCAGCCAGAGGTGCAAATAGGAGACCGTTCTGTCCTGTTCCCCAGTCAGCCAGAGGTGCAAATAGGAGACCGTTCTGTCCTGTTCCCCTGTCAGCCAGAGGTGCAAATAGGAGACCGTTCTGTCCTGTTCCCCTGTCAGCCAGAGGTGCAGATAGGAGACCGTTCTGTCCTGTTCCCCAGTCAGCCAGCGGTGCAGATAGGAGACCGTTCTGTCCTGTTCCCCAGTCAGCCAGCGGTGCAGATAGGAGACCGTTCTGTCCTGTTCCCCAGTCAGCCAGCGGTGCAGATAGGAGACCGTTTTGTCCTGTTCCCCTGTCAGCCAGAGGTGCAAATAGGAGACCGTTCTGTCCTGTTCCCCTGTCAGCCGGCGGTGCAGATAGGAGACCGTTCTGTCCTGTTCCCCAGTCAGCCGGCGGTGCAGATAGGAGACCGTTCTGTCCTGTTCCCCTGTCAGCCGGCGGTGCAGATAGGAGACCGTTCTGTCCTGTTCCCCTGTCAGCCAGCGGTGCAGATAGGAGACCGTTCTGTCCTGTTCCCCAGTCAGCCGGCGGTGCAGATAGGAGACCGTTCTGTCCTGTTCCCCTGTCAGCCAGCGGTGCAGGTAGGAGACCGTTCTGTCCTGTTCCCCTGTCAGACAGCGGTGCAGATAGGAGACCGTTCTGTCCTGTTCCCCTGTCAGCAGGCGGTGCAGGTAGGAGACCGTTCTGTCCTGTTCCCCAGTCAGCAGGCGGTGCAGGTAGGAGGGGGGGTGTATGTTCCTGCAACATCAGCTCAGAGAGGAAATGAGGCCTGGGAAGTGGCTGTCTGATTGGATGAGGGCTGGAGGTAGTGGCTGTCTGATTGGATGAGGGCTGGAGGTAGTGGCTATTGATGAACACTCTTGGCATTTTGAATTCCTACCCTGATTGAGTTCCGTACAGTTTTCATACAGGCTACACTGCTACAACACAATACAGTCCGCAGCAATTTCTCCCTTTCCACACAAACCGTCCATTTCTATCCTGTATCCACTTCATTTAGGACACCGGTGATGAATCTTCCTCCTCGACGATCTCTCTAGACTCCATGGTTATGTATAGAGTTCCCACTCTGGGGTCACTATCTATTCTGCTGAGAGGGTGAAATCACTGGATGCAATCCATCATTTCTTGGGTCCCCCCCCCCCACAAAAAAAAGAACACAATTTTGACATGTGGATTTTCTCATTCTGCAAAATATACAAAAAATACATGTTTCATAAGTTTTACTTTTCTCGTTGTTGATGGTCTCCAGTGTATGAGCAGCACAACATGACGCATCACCAGTGTGTTCCCAACAGGCCTGGGAAGTGGCTGTCTGATTGGATGAGGGCTGGAGGAAGTGGCTGTCTGATTGGATGAGGACTGGGAAGTGGCTGTCTGATTACATGAGGGCTGGAGGTAGTGGCTGTCTGATTAGATGAGGGCTGGAGGTAGTGGCTGTCTGATTGGATGAGGGCTGTAGGTAGTGGCTGTCTGATTGGATGAGGGCTGGGAAGTGGCTGTCTAATTGGATGAGGGCTGTAGGTAGTGGCTGTCTGATTGGATGAGGGCTGGGAAGTGGCTGTCTAATTGGATGAGGGCTGGAGGAAGTGGCTGTCTGATTGGATGAGGGCTGGAGATAGTGGCTGTCTGATTGGATGAGGGCTGGAGATAGTGGCTGTCTGATTGGATGAGGGCTGGAGATAGTGGCTGTCTGATTGGATGAGGGCTGGAGATAGTGGCTGTCTGATTGGATGAGGGCTGGGAAGTGGCTGTCTGATTGGATGAGGGCTGGAGGAAGTGGCTGTCTGATTGGATGAGGGCTGGGAAGTGGCTGTCTGATTGGATGAGGGCTGGAGGAAGTGGCTGTCTGATTGGATGAGGACTGGGAAGTGGCTGTCTGATTGGATGAGGGCTGGAGGAAGTGGCTGTCTGATTGGATGAGGGCTGGAGGAAGTGGCTGTCTGATTGGATGAGGGCTGGAGGAAGTGGCTGTCTGATTGGATGAGGGCTGGAGGAAGTGGCTGTCTGATTGGATGAGGGCTGGAGGAAGTGGCTGTCTGATTAGATGGGGGCTGGAGGAAGTGGCTGTCTGATTGGATAAAGGCTGGAGGAAGTGGCTGTCTGATTGGATGAGGGCTGGAGATAGTGGCTGTCTGATTGGATGAGGGCTGGAGGAAGTGGCTGTCTGATTGGATAAAGGCTGGAGGAAGTGGCTGTCTGATTGGATGAGGGCTGGAGATAGTGGCTGTCTGATTGGATGAGGGCTGGAGGAAGTGGCTGTCTGATTGGATGAGGGCTGGAGATAGTGGCTGTCTGATTGGATGAGGGCTGGAGATAGTGGCTGTCTGATTGGATGAGGGCTGGAGATAGTGGCTGTCTGATTGGATGAGGGCTGGAGATAGTGGCTGTCTGATTGGATGAGGGCTGGGAAGTGGCTGTCTGATTGGATGAGGGCTGGAGGAAGTGGCTGTCTGATTGGATGAGGACTGGGAAGTGGCTGTCTGATTGGATGAGGGCTGGAGGAAGTGGCTGTCTGATTGGATGAGGACTGGAGGAAGTGGCTGTCTGATTGGATGAGGACTGGAGGTAGTGGCTGTCTGATTGGATGAGGACTGGAGGTAGTGGCTGTCTGATTGGATGAGGGCTGGAGGAAGTGGCTGTCTGATTGGATGAGGGCTGGAGGTAGTGGCTGTCTGATTGGATAAAGGCTGGAGGAAGTGGCTGTCTGATTGGATGAGGACTGGAGGAAGTGGCTGTCTGATTGGATGAGGACTGGAGGTAGTGGCTGTCTGATTGGATGAGGACTGGAGGTAGTGGCTGTCTGATTGGATGAGGGCTGGAGGAAGTGGCTGTCTGATTGGATGAGGGCTGGAGGTAGTGGCTGTCTGATTGGATGAGGGCTGGGAAGTGGCTGTCTAATTGGATGAGGGCTGGAGGAAGTGGCTGTCTGATTGGATGAGGGCTGGAGGTAGTGGCTGTCTAATTGGATGAGGGCTGGAGATAGTGGCTGTCTAATTGGATGAGGGCTGGAGATAGTGGCTGTCTAATTGGATGAGGGCTGGAGATAGTGGCTGTCTGATTGGATGAGGGCTGGAGGTAGTGGCTGTCTGATTGGATGAGGGCTGGAGGTAGTGGCTGTCTGATTGGATGAGGGCTGGAGGTAGTGGCTGTCTGATTGGATGAGGGCTGGAGGAAGTGGCTGTCTGATTGGATGAGGGCTGGGAAGTGGCTGTCTGATTGGATGAGGGCTGGAGGTAGTGGCTGTCTGATTGGATGAGGGCTGGAGGAAGTGGTTGTCTGATTGGATGAGGGCTGGAGATAGTGGCTGTCTGATTGGATAAAGGCTGGAGGAAGTGGCTGTCTGATTGGATGAGGGCTGGAGGAAGTGGCTGTCTGATTGGATGAGGGCTGGAGGAAGTGGCTGTCTGATTGGATAAAGGCTGGAGGAAGTGGCTGTCTGATTAGATGAGGGCTGGAGGAAGTGGCTGTCTGATTGGATGAGGGCTGGGAAGTGGCTGTCTGATTGGATGAGGGCTGGAGGAAGTGGCTGTCTGATTAGATGAGGGCTGGAGGAAGTGGCTGTCTGATTGGATGAGGGCTGGAGGAAGTGGCTGTCTGATTAGATGAGGGCTGGAGGAAGTGGCTGTCTGATTAGATGAGGGCTGGAGGAAGTGGCTGTCTGATTGGATGAGGGCTGGAGGAAGTGGCTGTCTGATTAGATGAGGGCTGGAGGAAGTGGCTGTCTGATTAGATGAGGGCTGGAGGAAGTGGCTGTCTGATTAGATGAGGGCTGGAGGAAGTGGCTGTCTGATTGGATGAGGGCTGGAGATAGTGGCTGTCTGATTGGATAAAGGCTGGAGGTAGTGGCTGTCTGATTGGATGAGGGCTGGAGGAAGTGGCTGTCTGATTAGATGAGGGCTGGAGGAAGTGGCTGTCTGATTGGATGAGGGCTGGAGATAGTGGCTGTCTGATTGGATGAGGGCTGGAGGAAGTGGCTGTCTGATTGGATGAGGGCTGGAGATAGTGGCTGTCTGATTAGATGAGGGCTGGAGGAAGTGGCTGTCTGATTAGATGAGGGCTGGAGGAAGTGGCTGTCTGATTGGATGAGGGCTGGAGATAGTGGCTGTCTGATTGGATAAAGGCTGGAGGAAGTGGCTGTCTGATTAGATGAGGGCTGGAGGAAGTGGCTGTCTGATTAGATGAGGGCTGGAGGAAGTGGCTGTCTGATTAGATGAGGGCTGGAGGAAGTGGCTGTCTGATTAGATGAGGGCTGGAGGAAGTGGCTGTCTGATTGGATGAGGGCTGGAGATAGTGGCTGTCTGATTGGATAAAGGCTGGAGGTAGTGGCTGTCTGATTGGATGAGGGCTGGAGGAAGTGGCTGTCTGATTAGATGAGGGCTGGAGGAAGTGGCTGTCTGATTGGATAAAGGCTGGAGGAAGTGGCTGTCTGATTGGATGAGGGCTGGGAAGTGGCTGTCTGATAGTGGCTGTCTGATTGGATGAGGGCTGGAGGAAATGGCTGTCTGATTGGATGAGGGCTGGAGGAAGTGGCTGTCTGATTGGATGAGGGCTGGGAAGTGGCTGTCTGATAGTGGCTGTCTGATTGGATGAGGCCTGGGAAGCTGCTGTCTGATTGGATGAGGGCTGGAGATAGTGGCTGTCTGATTGGATGAGGGCTGGAGATAGTGGCTGTCTGATTGGATGAGGGCTGGAGATAGTGGCTGTCTGATTGGATGAGGGCTGGAGATAGTGGCTGTCTGATTGGATGAGGGCTGGAGATAGTGGCTGTCTGATAGTGGCTGTCTGATTGGATGAGGGCTGGAGATAGTGGTTACTGTATAAGGCCTGGGAAGCTGCTGTCTGATTGGATGAGGCCTGGTAAGTGGCTGTCTGATTGGATGAGGGCTGGAGATAGTGGTTACTGTATAAGTGTAGACCAATGCATAATAACACCAAAGGTTATATTACTATTGTCTTATAATAGTAACCTAATATATATATATACACACAAACATCATCTGGCCCCTAATAGTAGCCTATCAACTGTCTCTATGGGTGTATTAGCTGCACGGTGCACACTGTTCCATTGTCTACTTTACTGACTCCAATCCATGGAGTTTATACCGGCCATGTTTTACCGGGAGCGCTCCGGTCAGAGGAAGGAGGGGGTCCGGGATGCGCGCTCGTGGATTGGCCGCGACATGCTTGTCACAACCGGAGGAGGCTGGGAAGAAAAGGAGTGTTGTGTATCGAGGACGGCCTCCGTGAAAGTGTGAACACAATCACTGCCGCTGGAACGACCGTCCTGGCGGGTCATACCTCAATCGTTTAGTGAGGATATACGCTTTTACCGGGATATAATGGATATTGACATTGATCTCTGAGTTTGAGAAAAAAGGGGGGACGTTTCATGTCGATTTTTTTTCTTCCCTTGCTGTCTCGGATGCCGCATTTCTTGTTGCTTTGGTCTGTGGCTGGCAGCTGCTCCTCACAGTAGCACGAAACACACACGGCTGCTATTGAAAGAGCGGTGTGTGTGTGTGTGCTGCGATCCAAAAGACTCCCCAATGGAAGGAATTTGTTGATCGCAGCGGGAACGGGTTTTCGGACTCTTTAAAAAAAAACAAGATTAAAAGACATTATCGGCTGTTTGAAAAAGCAGGGCCCGTGTGTCTTTGGGTTGCCACTGGTGCTACTTGCCATTAGCTTGTGCTGCTAACGGAATAAAAGCTGCGTCCCTGGGAAGTGGATTCAACACTGAGCATTACCTTGAGATACACAGTATCACAAACTGAGTCAAACAATTTGCCTCTTTTGGAATCTCTCCTCTCCGTTTTACGCAACACAGAAGGTATCACGTAATGAGTGACATTTTGTTTTGTTCTTCTACCAAATAGCCTTACATTTAAAAGTGGATTAAAAGGAGGACCACCATATTAGTGGAATCAAGTCTGGTTATTTTGGTGTTGGGCTACTGGAGGCTTCCTGCTGTCTCCGGGTAAGAAGACCGTCGGTTGGAGCTTCATCTGCCCCCGGTGAGTTAAATTAGACGGGACCCGTTTGATTCACACAACTGGGCATCTTGGTTACACACCTATTATGACACGTTGGATGCCTGAATAGTGAAAGATGGCACATATTTCATTTTTTAATATTTTTTTTTTACAAGACTTAATTTGAACTATTATGTGGTTTACTTTCATAAGCCAATGAAGTCCTGGTTGAGTGCAGTCTAGATATTATTTTTGGATCTAACATTTTAGAATGAGTGAAAATAAACGCAAATGTGTAGTTTTCTGCATTAGCTCGCTCACTCAACTCTTCACAAGCCTATTGAAATTAAGGTCTGAAAATGGCCCCTTAACCCCCCCCCCTGCATTATTTTAGCCAATGTCAAATATTGAAGTGCCAGACTAGACAACATCTATGAAGTTACTGTGTCATTTCTCCTCCGTTGTCCAAATGACTCCATACATCGATCTATCGAATCAACCTGATGCATTGAATAGACGGTTCACAGAACGGTACATGTTGTGTTTTCATTAGCGGTCTGTCAGCGCGTCCGCGGCGATTTGGGAGCTGTCCTCCTCCTTGGGTCCTGACGCCTGACAGTATTTATTATTATATATATTTCTTACATCAACCCGCCCGGTTGACCGAATTACACATTCACTATTTATGTACAGGAACACAGAAAACAAGAGTCCACTGCATCTTCCTAGTGAAAGGGGGGGGGGGGGGGGGGGGCATCCACGCTGTAGACTTCGCCGATCTGAGATGACTCGTGTCTATTATGAGGACTGTTACAATGCGCGCAAACCGGAGCATCAACATTTGACTGGATGAATTGGGAAGCCGAACAATCTTGCTACTGATAGTCTAGTTTTCCTTTTCATCAGCATAGACACACAAACCCATATTCAGTTTGATTCATGTGGTCAGTTATCAGATGATCATTCGTGGAACGTGTGCGCGTGCGTATGAAATGCTGCTTTTATCCGCTGAGCAAAGTTGTAATTTATTATGCTACTTTCACCTGTTGTATTTATTTATTTTCTTCGCGTGCTTTCTGGGGTATCTATGAGCTAGATGCTGTCAGTCAAGCCGTGCTGCTCTGTACTCACGGTGGGGACTGCTGAGTGTTGGTTCTACAGACACAGTAGATCTGCTTCATGCTCCATTGAAACGTCCACCAATCACTAGACATGTGATTGGAGTGGGACGGCCTATCAGATCGCGATGGGACTTGACGGTAATAAAACCATACGAGGCTTTAGCTTCTCGGGCCACAGAACAGAGAATGGTGATGTTAAAGTGTGTTTGATCTATGACTGAGGAGAGCCTACTGGGAGAGGAGAGGTCCTACACCAGACACTGGCTTTAGTGGGGAGACTGGGAGAGGAGAGGTCCTACACCAGACACTGGCTTTAGTGGGGAGACTGGGAGAGGTCCTACACCAGACACTGACTTTAGTGGGGAGACTGGGAGAGGAGAGGCCCTACACCAGACACTGGCTTTAGTGGGGAGACTGGTAGAGGAGAGGTCCTACACCTGACACTGGCTTTAGTGGGGAGACTGGTAGAGGAGAGGTCCTACACCTGACACTGGCTTTAGTGGGGAGACTGGGAGAGGAGAGGTCCTACACCAGACACTGGCTTTAGTGGGGAGACTGGTAGAGGAGAGGCCCTACACCTGACACTGGCTTTAGTGGGGAGACTGGTAGAGGAGAGGTCCTACACCTGACACTGGCTTTAGTGGGGAGACTATGAGAGGTCCTACACCAGACACTGGCTTTAGTGGGGAGACTGGGAGAGGAGAGGTCCTACACCAGACACTGACTTTAGTGGGGAGACTGGGAGAGGAGAGGTCCTACACCTGACACTGGCTTTAGTGGGGAGACTGGGAGAGGAGAGGTCCTACACCAGACACTGGCTTTAGTGGGGAGACTGGGAGAGGAGAGGTCCTACACCAGACACTGGCTTTAGTGGGGAGACTGGGAGAGGAGTCAGGTCCTACACCAGACACTGGCTTTAGTGGGGAGACTGGGAGAGGAGTCAGGTCCTACACCAGACACTGACTTTAGTGGGGAGACTGGGAGAGGAGAGGTCCTACACCAGACACTGGCTTTAGTGGGGAGACTGGGAGAGGAGAGGTCCTACACCAGACACTGGCTTTAGTGTGGAGACTGGGAGAGGAGAGGTCCTACACCAGACACTGGCTTTAGTGGGGAGACTGGGAGAGGAGAGGTCCTACACCAGACACTGGCTTTAGTGGGGAGACTGGGAGAGGAGTCAGGTCCTACACCAGACACTGGCTTTAGTGGGGAGACTGGGAGAGGAGTCAGGTCCTACACCAGACACTGACTTTAGTGGGGAGACTGGGAGAGGAGAGGTCCTACACCAGACACTGGCTTTAGTGGGGAGACTGGGAGAGGAGAGGTCCTACACCAGACACTGGCTTTAGTGTGGAGACTGGGAGAGGAGAGGTCCTACACCAGACACTGGCTTTAGTGGGGAGACTGGGAGAGGAGAGGTCCTACACCAGACACTGGCTTTAGTGGGGAGACTGGGAGAGGAGTCAGGTCCTACACCAGACACTGGCTTTAGTGGGGAGACTGGGAGAGGAGTCAGGTCCTACACCAGACACTGGCTTTAGTGGGGAGACTGGGAGAGGAGTCAGGTCCAACACCAGACACTGACAGTAGCTGTCCATGGTTCTGCAGCCTACTTGAGTAAGTTGCTCTTCTTTGAACATGCTTGGAACAAATTCTCATTGAATTTTTCTTTTACTCATTAGTGATATAAAAGTCTTACACTCTCTCCCGGTGTTTGTCCGTGTTCGTCCACAAAGAGCAGTAGGTTGTAAATCTGTAACACAACAGGGCAACTGATGAAAGCTAGCATGATTCTGGCTGTGGCTGTGAGTTGGCTAGCCAGAGATGACTGTGAAATATCGAGGACTAAACCAGAGGCAGTATTAGCTTAATTAAATATCTGTGTTGCCGCGATGCAAAGACCATTCTGTATGAGTGTTTCGTCAGTGTCTCATGATGACCTCTGCTGTTTTAAATGAAATGACCTGGTGGCATCTGTAGTTGACCAGCAACGGAGACAGGCCATAGGCCAATGGAGAAAGGCCATAGGCCAACGGAGAAAGGCCATAGGCCAACGGAGAAAGGCCATAGGCCAATGGAGACAGGCCGTAGGCCAATCATATAATTCAAACTATCTATAGACCTATCACATGAATTGCAATTGTATTATCTTATGATTCAATGTTTCACAATGCAGTTGCTGAACGACCTGTCTGTGTAGTTCTCTCCTGGCTGAACTACCTGTCTGTGTAGTTCTCTCCTGGCTGAACTACCTGTCTGTGTAGTTCTCTCCTGGCTGAACTACCTGTCTGTGTAGTTCTCTCCTGGCTGAACTACCTGTCTGTGTAGTTCTCTCCTGGCTGAACTACCTGTCTGTGTAGTTCTCTCCTGATTCCTGGCTGAACGGCCTGTCTGTGTAGTTCTGTCCTGGCTGAACTACCTGTCTGTGTAGTTCTCTCCTGGCTGAACTACCTGTCTGTGTAGTTCTATCCTGGCTGAACGGCCTGTCTGTGTAGTTCTCTCCTGATTCCTGGCTGATCTACCTGTCTGTGTAGTTCTATCCTGGCTGAACTACCTGTCTGTGTAGTTCTATCCTGGCTGAACTACCTGTCTGTGTAGTTCTCTCCTGGCTGAACTACCTGTCTGTGTAGTTCTCTCCTGGCTGAACTACCTGTCTGTGTAGTTCTCTCCTGGCTGAACTACCTGTCTGTGTAGTTCTCTCCTGGCTGAACTACCTGTCTGTGTAGTTCTCTCCTGGCTGAACTACCTGTCTGTGTAGTTCTCTCCTGATTCCTGGCTGAACTACCTGTCTGTGTAGTTCTGTCCTGGCTGAACTACCTGTCTGTGTAGTTCTCTCCTGGCTGAACTACCTGTCTGTGTAGTTCTCTCCTGGCTGAACTACCTGTCTGTGTAGTTCTCTCCTGGCTGAACTACCTGTCTGTGTAGTTCTCTCCTGGCTGAACGGCCTGTCTGTGTAGTTCTCTCCTGGCTGAACTACCTGTCTGTGTAGTTCTCTCCTGATTCCTGGCTGAACTACCTGTCTGTGTAGGTCTATCCTGGCTGAACTACCTGTCTGTGTCATTCTGTCCTGGCTGAACTACCTGTCTGTGTAGGTCTATCCTGGCTGAACTACCTGTCTGTGTCGTTCTGTCCTGGCTGAACTACCTGTCTGTGTAGGTCTATCCTGGCTGAACTACCTGTCTGTGTAGGTCTATCCTGGCTGAACTACCTGTCTGTGTCGTTCTGTCCTGGTTGAAGTACCTGTCTGAGTAGTTCTCTCCTGGCTGAACTACTGTCTGTGTAGTTCTCTCCTGGCTGAACTACCTGTCTGTGTAGTTCTCTCCTGGCTGAACTACCTGTCTGTGTAGTTCTCTCCTGGCTGAACTACCTGTCTGTGTAGTTCTCTCCTGGTTGAACGACCTGTCTGTGTAGTTCTCTCCTGGCTGAACTACCTGTCTGTGTAGTTCTGTCCTGGCTGAACTACCTGTCTGTGTCGTTCTGTCCTGGCTGAACTACCTGTCTGTGTAGTTCTCTCCTGATTCCTGGCTGAACTACCTGTCTGTGTAGTTCTATCCTGGCTGAACAACCTGTCTGTGTAGTTCTCTCCTGATTCCTGGCTGAACTACCTGTCTGTGTAGTTCTCTCCTGGCTGAACTACCTGTCTGTGTAGTTCTCTCCTGGCTGAACTACCTGTCTGTGTAGTTCTCTCCTGGCTGAACGACCTGTCTGTGTAGTTCTCTCCTGGCTGAACTACCTGTTTGTGTAGTTCTCTCCTGGCTGAACTACCTGTCTGTGTAGTTCTCCCCTGGCTGAACTACCTGTCTGTGTAGTTCTCTCCTGATTCCTGGCTGAACTACCTGTCTGTGTAGTTCTCTCCTGGCTGAACTACCTGTCTGTGTAGTTCTCTCCTGGCTGAACTACCTGTCTGTGTAGGTCTCTCCTGGCTGAACTACCTCTCTGTGTAGTTCTCTCCTGGCTGAACTACCTGTCTGTGTAGGTCTCTCCTGGCTGAACTACCTGTCTGTGTCATTCTGTCCTGCCTGAACTACCTGTCTGTGTAGTTCTCTCCTGGCTGAACTACCTGTCTGTGTAGTTCTCTCCTGGCTGAACTACCTGTCTGTGTAGTTCTATCCTGGCTGAACTACCTGTCTGTGTAGTTCTCTCCTGGCTGAACTACATGTCTGTGTAGTTCGCTCCTGGCTGAACTACCTGTCTGTGTAGTTCGCTCCTGGCTGAACTACCTGTCTGTGTAGTTCTCTCCTGATTCCTGGCTGAACTACCTGTCTGTGTAGGTCTATCCTGGCTGAACTACCTGTCTGTGTCGTTCTGTCCTGGCTGAACTACCTGTCTGTGTAGGTCTATCCTGGCTGAACTACCTGTCTGTGTCGTTCTGTCCTGGCTGAACTACCTGTCTGTGTAGGTCTATCCTGGCTGAACTACCTGTCTGTGTAGGTCTATCCTGGCTGAACTACCTGTCTGTGTCGTTCTGTCCTGGCTGAACTACCTGTCTGAGTAGTTCTCTCCTGGCTGAACTACTGTCTGTGTAGTTCTCTCCTGGCTGAACTACCTGTCTGTGTAGTTCTCTCCTGGTTGAACGACCTGTCTGTGTAGTTCTCTCCTGGCTGAACTACCTGTCTGTGTAGTTCTCTCCTGGCTGAACTACCTGTCTGTGTAGTTCTCTCCTGGCTGAACTACCTGTCTGTGTAGTTCTCTCCTGGCTGAACTACCTGTCTGTGTAGTTCTCTCCTGGCTGAACTACCTGTCTGTGTAGTTCTCTCCTGGCTGAACTACCTGTCTGTGTAGTTCTCTCCTGGCTGAACTACCTGTCTGTGTAGTTCTCTCCTGGCTGAACTACCTGTCTGTGTAGTTCTCTCCTGGCTGAACTACCTGTCTGTGTAGTTCTCTCCTGGCTGAACTACCTGTCTGTGTAGTTCTCTCCTGGCTGAACTACCTGTCTGTGTAGTTCTCTCCTGGCTGAACTACCTGTCTGTGTAGTTCTCTCCTGGCTGAACTACCTGTCTGTGTAGTTCTCTCCTGGCTGAACTACCTGTCTGTGTAGTTCTCTCCTGGCTGAACTACCTGTCTGTGTAGTTCTCTCCTGGCTGAACTACCTGTCTGTGTAGTTCTCTCCTGGCTGAACTACCTGTCTGTGTAGTTCTCTCCTGGCTGAACGGCCTGTCTGTGTAGTTCTCTCCTGGCTGATCTTAGACAGGAGGTAATGTAGTAGTTGAACAAGGAGACACTGTATAACGCATAATTATAAAATGCATAATTTGAGTTGAAATGAGTTGTGAGGGGAATGTGATGACAAAGCCTTGTATGTATTTAGAATGCTAATGACGAGTGGTGAGGAAGGAGGGAGAAGGACCTGTGAGGCACAGAAACCACACACACACACACACACACACACACACGGCCTGTGAGGCATATTAAAGCCACCTCTCTGCTCTGCATCTCTCCTCCTCCTCTCGGACGGGTTGAATTAGCAAGCCAAATGTAGAGCAAACAAAATGTGCTCATTTCTGAATTTGGGACGCAGGACAGAAGAGAGAGGAGAAGAGATCTGCATTGCGATCAGTTGAAACTGCAGCCCTAGATCAGTTAATTAGACAGGAAGTAGCTTGTATTAAACATCTCTGACCCTACCTAAACACTGGTCTGGGATCAGATCACCTGGGATGTTAATAGACAGGAAGTAGCTTGTATTAAACATCTCTGACCCTACCTGAACACTGGTCTGGGATCAGATCACCTGGGATGTTAATAGACAGGAAGTAGCTTGTATTAAACATCTCTGACCCGACCTGAACACTGGTCTGGGATCAGATCACCTGGGATGTTAATAGACAGGAAGTAGCTTGTATTAAACATCTCTAACCCTACCTGAACACTGGTCTGGGATCAGATCACCTGGGATGTTAATAGACAGGAAGTAGCTTGTATTAAACATCTCTGACCCTACCTGAACACTGGTCTGGGATAAGATCACCTGGGATGTTAATAGACAGGAAGTAGCTTGTATTAAACATCTCTGACCCTACCTGAACACTGGTCTGGGATCAGATCACCTGGGATGTTAATAGACAGGAAGTAGCTTGTATTAAACATATCTGACCCTACCTGGACACTGGTCTGGGATAAGATCACCTGGGATGTTAATAGACAGGAAGTAGCTTGTATTAAACATCTCTGACCCTACCTGAACACTGGTCTGGGATCAGATCACCTGGGATGTTAATTAGACAGGAAGTAGCTTGTATTAAACATCTCTGACCCTACCTGAACACTGGTCTGGGATCAGATCACCTGGGATGACACGTAGGCTACACTTTCACCTTGACTTGTGTTATATAGACCTGGTGGATTCAGAGACATTGTTTTTCAAGGGGACCATCTCTTCTGGTCATTTGAAAGGATGCTTTTTGGAAGCCAAATTGTGACTCATTTCAGGAAGCTAGGTCACGCGTCACTACCTCACAGGAGAGCCATTTGAACATAAAAATAAAAAGCATCAATCTGTTGTTGTTTTTTTTGTAGCAGAAATGCCCTCTGGAACATGTGCACTTTCATGTGCCTTAAT
This sequence comes from Oncorhynchus masou masou, assembly GCF_036934945.1. Taxonomy (NCBI): domain Eukaryota; kingdom Metazoa; phylum Chordata; class Actinopteri; order Salmoniformes; family Salmonidae; genus Oncorhynchus; species Oncorhynchus masou. Next base: position 265,145 of record NW_027013240.1, on the reverse strand, counting down.
AACATGTGTGTATACCATCTGTAAATATGAATCAAATGGTTAAATTACGAGCCTAGTTAGTTTAGCCACCGAAAAGAGGGGGGGGAACCTTCCCGAGAGCCATGATTGGCTGAGATAATGGGTGGGCTGGACATGTCAAGAGATGAGTTCTGATTGGTCTGCCATATATCACGCTTCTGTCTGTAACATGAGCTGGTCCCGTATGCTTAGGTAATCCTTTCTAATGACGTCGCGTAGTGGAACTGCATATGTGTTGCTCTCCACTTTCCGGAGGACCCCGTTTTGAAATCGGCGGAATTAGAGTATGACGGCTAAGGACAAAATTCTGTCGTTTTTGATTGCAAATGTGCAGACGGAGTCGAAAAGAGAACGCACAGAAGGCTGTTGTATAAAACGCATGTCTCCGGATTACATCTTCAAACTAAGGGGTAACAATGGCAACCGTGACAGAGCGGGAGAAGCATCCATCCGTGTATACGGGTAAGATAGTCCAGTTAGCTACATTTTCAGATATTACACGTTTGTAATTGAAAGTAGTTTACATTTCGAGTGTACTGTTAGCTTTCTAGCTAAAGTTAGCTGGCTGGCTTGCTAGCTAACGTTATGTGTATGATCTGTGTAGTGATATTATTCGTATCTCCAGAGCCATTTGTAATGCTAGTTATAGCCTAATGTTAGCTAGCTAGCTAACATTGAACCTGGTTGGTTAGCTACCTGCAGATTAATGCAGGGTAGTAACATTATGAGCTGGGATTATGTTTCATTGTTTAGCTAGCTAGCTACATGTCTAAACAAAAAGACTCCACTATGTAAGAAAACCATTTCAATAGAATCTTCATGATGTCACTGCGACAACTGTCGATAGACTTGGCAGGTAAATTCGCTCTGGCTATCTACACCGATTTCAGGGCACTCGTATGAGTGTGCCAGAGCGCAGAATAACTGACGAATTTAGGAACGCGTCGAATATGGCCGGTCAGTTAAAGTTGGCAAAAAAGCTAGAAAGGTTAAATGGTTACCAGCAGCACAGTTTCCGTCTCCGATGCTCTGGATAACATAAAAACAGATTAACCGGCTCTGCTAGGGCGGTGTAAAATGGTTCCCTCATTTGTGTCAGGAAGTAGCTAGAAAGCTAGCCAACGTTAGCCAGTTAGCTTGCGTGCTTGACTTCTGTTGTGAGGTCAGAACACTCGGATCAACCCGACTCCTCGGCCAGAGCGTCCAGTGTGAGCTCTGAACGCTCGGATCAACCCGACTCCTCGGCCAGAGCGTCCAGTGTGCTCTCTGAACGCTCGGATCAACCCGACTCCTCGGCCAGAGCGTCCAGTGTGCTCTCTGAGCGCTCCGAGAGCGAAACGCTCTGAGTTTAATGAACGCCCAGAGCGCACTGTGATCACTCTTTAGCACTCCAGATTGAATTTAGGGACACACCCATAGTATAAACCAGCTTTTAGTCTTGAACTCTTTAGTTGTTCAGTACACTACTGAACTCACTCTGTTTAGCACATGGCCTCACATGAATCTTTAAAGAGATGGGTGGAGCTAAGGCTTTAGACAGCGCACTGAGTTTACGGGCGGGGCTATAGTTTACGGGCGGGGCTATAGTTTACGGGCGGGGCTATAGTTTACGGGCGGGGCTGTAGTTTACGGGCGGGGCTGTAGTTTACGGGCGGGGCTGTAGTTTACGGGCGGGGCTGTAGTTTACGGGCGGGGCTGTAGTTTACGGGCGGGGCTGTAGTTTACGGACGGGGCTGTAGTTTACGGGCGGGGCTGTAGTTTATGGGCGGGGCTGTAGTTTATAGGCGGGGCTGTAGTTTACGGGCGGGGCTATAGTTTACGGGCGGGGCTATAGTTTAAGAGGATGTAAACAATGCTGAATAGGTATAAACCAAGAAGAGTTCTCTAGTGGGTGTACCAGAACTTTCAAGGCCCATTTTTCAATTTTAAAGTAGTCTACTTTCATCCAATTAAAAAACAACTCACAATTGATAATTCTGCTGCATCAGACCGACTGGAGCCGTTCTGTTGGTTTAAAGACTTTCCAAGGCTGGAGTCATTTTTATTTGGTTACGGACAATATTTTTCTTAGGCTTTGTCTTAGGGCTCATTTATAGATTTTTTGGGGATCAAGTCAGCTTGATACACCAATTAGCATCCAGTGTAATAACTCATGTCCAATTAGCATCCAGTGTAATCCCTAATAACCCTTCTGTATCTGCTTCCTCCTCTTCATCACGCTTCATACTTTTAACATTAACAAGGAACTAATAAATCATTTGGTTGCCATCTAACTGCTTTGAAATATAATCTCTTATTCATTCGTCCTCACTGATCTACTCTAATTGAGCCCAAATGCTCCTAATGAAAACTAATTTGTTTCCTTGATTACAAATCAGAAATGCTACATCTCCCGTCTATCTTTTTTTTCTTCAATATTTACTATTTCAAGGTTTTGGTTCTGTTGGATGCTTGGGTCTTTACTGTCCGTCCGTCCGTCCGTCCCACTGATGGATGTGACCAGGGGGGAGAAGTTACAGTACAGTGGTCAGAGGCCTGTCTCTCCTCTGGGGATCCACATCCTCATTTTCTCTAGTAGAGAGCTCTGTCCAGGACATCGTCCTCATTTCCCCCAGTAGAGAGCTCTGTCCAGGACATCGTCCTCATTTCCCCCAGTAGAGAGCTCTGTCCAGGACATCGTCCTCATTTCCCCCAGTAGAGAGCTCTGTCCAGGACATCGTCCTCATTTCCCCCAGTAAGAGCTCTGTCCAGGACATCGTCCTCATTTCCCCAGTAGAGAGCTCTGTCCAGGACATCATCCTCATTTCCCCCAGTAGAGAGCTCTGTCCAGGACATCGTCCTCATTTCCCCAGTAGAGAGCTCTGTCTCTGTCCAGGACATCGTCCTCATTTTCCCCAGTAGAGAGCTCTGTCTCTGTCCAGGACATCGTCCTCATTTCCCCCAGTAGAGAGCTCTGTCTCTGTCCAGGACATCGTCCTCATTTCCCCCAGTAGAGAGCTCTGTCTCTGTCCAGGACATCGTCCTCATTTCCCCCAGTAGAGAGCTCTGTCCAGGACATCGTCCTCATTTTCCCCAGTAAAGAGCTCTGTCCAGGACATCGTCCTCATTTTCCCCAGTAGAGAGCTCTGTCTCTGTCCAGGACATCGTCCTCATTTTCCCCAGTAGAGAGCTCTGTCTCTGTCCAGGACATCGTCCTCATTTTCCCCAGTAGAGAGCTCTGTCCAGGACATCGTCCTCATTTCCCCCAGTAGAGAGCTCTGTCCAGGACATCGTCCTCATTTCCCCCAGTAGAGAGCTCTGTCCAGGACATCGTCCTCATTTCCCCCAGTAGAGAGCTCTGTCCAGGACATCGTCCTCATTTTCCCCAGTAAAGAGCTCTGTCCAGGACATCGTCCTCATTTCCCCCAGTAAAGAGCTCTGTCCAGGACATCGTCCTCATTTCCCCCAGCAGAGAGCTCTGTCTCTGTCCAGGACATCATCCTCATTTTCCCCAGTAGAGAGCTCTGTCCAGGACATCATCCTCATTTCCCCCAGTAGAGAGCTCTGTCTCTGTCCAGGACATCATCCTCATTTTCCCCAGTAGAGAGCTCTGTCCAGGACATCATCCTCATTTCCCCCAGTAGAGAGCTCTGTCTCTGTCCAGGACATCATCCTCATTTCCCCCAGTAGAGAGCTCTGTCTCTGTCCAGGACATCGTCCTCATTTCCCCCAGTAGAGAGCTCTGTCCAGGACATCATCCTCATTTCCCCCAGTAGAGAGCTCTGTCCAGGACATCGTCCTCATTTCCCCCAGTAGAGAGCTCTGTCCAGGACATCATCCTCATTTCCCCCAGTAGAGAGCTCTGTCCAGGACATCGTCCTCATTTCCCCCAGTAGAGAGCTCTGTCCAGGACATCGTCCTCATTTTCCCCAGTAAAGAGCTCTGTCTCTGTCCAGGACATCGTCCTCATTTTCCCCAGTAGAGAGCTCTGTCCAGGACATCGTCCTCATTTCCCCCAGTAGAGAGCTCTGTCCAGGACATCGTCCTCATTTCCCCCAGTAGAGAGCTCTGTCCAGGACATCGTCCTCATTTCCCCCAGTAGAGAGCTCTGTCCAGGACATCGTCCTCATTTTCCCCAGTAAAGAGCTCTGTCCAGGACATCGTCCTCATTTCCCCCAGTAAAGAGCTCTGTCCAGGACATCGTCCTCATTTCCCCCAGCAGAGAGCTCTGTCTCTGTCCAGGACATCATCCTCATTTTCCCCAGTAGAGAGCTCTGTCCAGGACATCATCCTCATTTCCCCCAGTAGAGAGCTCTGTCTCTGTCCAGGACATCATCCTCATTTTCCCCAGTAGAGAGCTCTGTCCAGGACATCATCCTCATTTCCCCCAGTAGAGAGCTCTGTCTCTGTCCAGGACATCATCCTCATTTCCCCCAGTAGAGAGCTCTGTCTCTGTCCAGGACATCGTCCTCATTTCCCCCAGTAGAGAGCTCTGTCCAGGACATCATCCTCATTTCCCCCAGTAGAGAGCTCTGTCCAGGACATCGTCCTCATTTCCCCCAGTAGAGAGCTCTGTCCAGGACATCATCCTCATTTCCCCCAGTAGAGAGCTCTGTCCAGGACATCGTCCTCATTTCCCCCAGTAGAGAGCTCTGTCCAGGACATCGTCCTCATTTTCCCCAGTAAAGAGCTCTGTCTCTGTCCAGGACATCGTCCTCATTTTCCCCAGTAGAGAGCTCTGTCCAGGACATCGTCCTCATTTCCCCCAGTAGAGAGCTCTGTCCAGGACATCGTCCTCATTTTCCCCAGTAGAGAGCTCTGTCCAGGACATCGTCCTCATTTCCCCCAGTAGAGAGCTCTGTCCAGGACATCGTCCTCATTTCCCCCAGTAGAGAGCTCTGTCCAGGACATCGTCCTCATTTTCCCCAGTAGAGAGCTCTGTCCAGGACATCGTCCTCATTTTCCCCAGTAGAGAGCTCTGTCTCTGTCCAGGACATCGTCCTCATTTCCCCCAGTAGAGAGCTCTGTCCAGGACATCGTCCTCATTTTCCCCAGTAGAGAGCTCTGTCCAGGACATCGTCCTCATTTTCCCCAGTAAAGAGCTCTGTCTCTGTCCAGGACATCGTCCTCATTTCCCCCAGTAGAGCTCTGTCCAGGACATCGTCCTCATTTTCCCCAGTAGAGAGCTCTGTCCAGGACATCGTCCTCATTTTCCCCAGTAGAGAGCTCTGTCCAGGACATCGTCCTCATTTCCCCCAGTAGAGAGCTCTGTCCAGGACATCGTCCTCATTTCCCCCAGTAGAGAGCTCTGTCTCTGTCCAGGACATCGTCCTCATTTTCCCCAGTAGAGAGCTCTGTCCAGGACATCGTCCTCATTTCCCCCAGTAGAGAGCTCTGTCCAGGACATCGTCCTCATTTTCCCCAGTAGAGAGCTCTGTCCAGGACATCGTCCTCATTTTCCCCAGTAGAGAGCTCTGTCTCTGTCCAGGACATCGTCCTCATTTTCCCCAGTAGAGAGCTCTGTCCAGGACATCGTCCTCATTTTCCCCAGTAGAGAGCTCTGTCCAGGACATCGTCCTCATTTTCCCCAGTAGAGAGCTCTGTCCAGGACATCGTCCTCATTTCCCCCAGTAGAGAGCTCTGTCTCTGTCCAGGACATCGTCCTCATTTCCCCCAGTAAAGAGCTCTGTCTCTGTCCAGGACATCGTCCTCATTTTCCCAGTAGAGAGCTCTGTCCAGGACATCGTCCTCATTTCCCCCAGTAAAGAGCTCTGTCCAGGACATCGTCCTCATTTCCCCCAGTAGAGAGCTCTGTCCAGGACATCATCCTCATTTCCCCCAGTAAAGAGCTCTGTCCAGGACATCATCCTCATTTCCCCCAGTAGAGAGCTCTGTCCAGGACATCGTCCTCATTTCCCCCAGTAGAGAGCTCTGTCCAGGACATCATCCTCATTTCCCCCAGTAAAGAGCTCTGTCCAGGACATCGTCCTCATTTCCCCCAGTAAAGAGCTCTGTCTCTGTCCAGGACATCGTCCTCATTTCCCCCAGTAAAGAGCTCTGTCTCTGTCCAGGACATCGTCCTCATTTTCCCCAGTAGAGAGCTCTGTCCAGGACATCGTCCTCATTTCCCCCAGTAGAGAGCTCTGTCTCTGTCCAGGACATCGTCCTCATTTCCCCCAGTAAAGAGCTCTGTCTCTGTCCAGGACATCGTCCTCATTTTCCCAGTAGAGAGCTCTGTCCAGGACATCGTCCTCATTTCCCCCAGTAAAGAGCTCTGTCCAGGACATCGTCCTCATTTCCCCCAGTAGAGAGCTCTGTCCAGGACATCATCCTCATTTCCCCCAGTAAAGAGCTCTGTCCAGGACATCATCCTCATTTCCCCCAGTAGAGAGCTCTGTCCAGGACATCGTCCTCATTTCCCCCAGTAGAGAGCTCTGTCCAGGACATCATCCTCATTTCCCCCAGTAAAGAGCTCTGTCCAGGACATCGTCCTCATTTCCCTCAGTAAAGAGCTCTGTCTCTGTCCAGGACATCGTCCTCATTTCCCCCAGTAAAGAGCTCTGTCTCTGTCCAGGACATCGTCCTCATTTTCCCCAGTAGAGAGCTCTGTCCAGGACATCATCCTCATTTCCCCCAGTAGAGAGCTCTGTCCAGGACATCATCCTCATTTCCCCCAGTAGAGAGCTCTGTCTCTGTCCAGGACATCGTCCTCATTTTCCCCAGTAGAGAGCTCTGTCTCTGTCCAGGACATCGTCCTCATTTCCCCCAGTAGAGAGCTCTGTCCAGGACATCGTCCTCATTTCCCCCAGTAGAGAGCTCTGTCCAGGACATCGTCCTCATTTTCCCCAGTAGAGAGCTCTGTCCAGGACATCGTCCTCATTTTCCCCAGTAGAGAGCTCTGTCCAGGACATCGTCCTCATTTCCCCCAGTAGAGAGCTCTGTCCAGGACATCGTCCTCATTTCCCCAGTAGAGAGCTCTGTCCAGGACATCGTCCTCATTTTCCCCAGTAGAGAGCTCTGTCCAGGACATCATCCTCATTTCCCCCAGTAGAGAGCTCTGTCCAGGACATCATCCTCATTTTCCCCAGTAGAGAGCTCTGTCTCTGTCCAGGACATCGTCCTCATTTTCCCCAGTAGAGAGCTCTGTCTCTGTCCAGGACATCGTCCTCATTTCCCCCAGTAGAGAGCTCTGTCCAGGACATCGTCCTCATTTCCCCCAGTAAAGAGCTCTCTCTCTGACCAGGAAATATGCCACATATTTCAGCCTGGTTCATTATCATATCTACTTCTAATTCTGACACTTTCACAGAATAAAATATTGCGATATCTGGGTTAATGAATGTTGCCGACAGGGAATGGGATGTGTTCCCTACGGCTGCGTAGTGATATCTTTTTATGATGAGGTGTGCTCCGCCCTGATAAAGCAGCATTATAAACCACACTTCTAGAAGACATTAACTGTAGCTGTGAAAATGAATCTTTCTCCTTCTCGTAGTCCCTCGAACATGGCTGTGCTTACTGCAGGAGCAATGGCGGCCCCTGTCATTCAGGGCAGGTTGGGACACAGCCTGGTTTGCATGTTATATTGACATTAATGAGTATCACACATCAGTTTGCAAACAATGTAATGAGTTAATGAAGCCGCATAATAAACATTCTATTTTTCTTTGTTTTCTTGATTTAAAGGCAGCTCCAAAATGCAGATGTTTCAACCTCGATCAGTGCTTTCTGTGGGGGTGGGGCAGCCAGTGGGAAATACAGAGAGTAAGGTAACGTTCTCTAGTTACGCTGTGATTGGCTCAGTATTCTGTCACTCATGGGGGACACTACATCACTGCAGAATCTACAGGGAGAGCTAGACAGTTCACGCCCCCATTGGGTGTTGCCAGAGAGTTACATTAGAAGTGCCCGTCCAAAACGGCTCAAGGTCATTGGCCACAGATAAAAATGATGTCCCAATCACGTTATATCTACCCCTCAACTATGATTGGACGGATCATGTCAACCTCATACTTTCAAAATCATAGCTAGCAGTCGTCATCATGAATCACGTCGACAATCTACTGGCAAATCCTTGTCAATTATAGATGAAATGTATCGATGCTCATCGGCCATCGGGCATAAACATTACACAACACGTCGGAATTCAACAAGGAGTGGTTTGGAAGGAATCCGTTGCAAAGCAATCCCTATTTTGCTTCCCCTGCCTGCTATTCAGTGGACTGGGGGTGTGGTCCAAGTCTGGGTTTAAGGGTCTCTTTTCCAACCTTAAAATGATAAACATTCATATGCAAAACCACGGGCCAGAAAAGGTTGAATACATTGGCCAGACAGAGATGAACGTTCCTCGGTTCCTAGTGAATACGTCCCGTCTCCCAGACAGAGATGAACGTTCCTCGGTTCCTAGTGAATACGTCCCGTCTCCCAGACAGAGATGAACGTTCCTCGGTTCCTAGTGAATACGTCCCGTCTCCCAGACAGAGATGAACGTTCCTTGGTTCCTAGTGAATACGTCCCGTCTCCCAGACAGAGATGAACGTTCCTCGGTTCCTAGTGAATACGTCCCGTCTCCCAGACAGAGATGAACGTTCCTCGGTTCCTAGTGAATACGTCCCGTCTCCCAGACAGAGATGAACGTTCCTCGGTTCCTAGTGAATACGTCCCGTCTCCCAGACAGAGATGAACGTTCCTCGGTTCCTAGTGAATACGACCCCTGGTCTCCCAGACAGAGATGAATGTTCCTCGGTTCCTAGTGAATACGTCCCGTTCCTCGGTTCCTAGTGAATACGACCCCTGGTCTCCCAGACAGAGAGATGAACGTTCCTCGGTTCCTAGTGAATAAGACCCCATGACTTCTGCTGCAAGACAACTGGAAACTGGGATATGGGAAATCTGACTTCATTGAGTTCAAGACAACTGGGAACTCGGGGGGGGCGGGACGGGCGGGACACAAGCTCCAACTGGGGAAAATACGTTTTGAACGGACATCCAACTGGGAATTACAAGTCGGGACCTCTGGCTTCTTTCTAGAGCTCTGACCTGAAGATCACTTTGTATTTTTCCAAGGTCCTATTTGTCTTGAAAGCAGCATAAATCCATAGAATGCCCGGCTTTGATGACAAAGTTTCACGTCAAAATTTGCCCACACGAAGGACCGCCGTGCCACCTTCCTGTTCAAGTGAACACAGCACAACAATGGTGAGTCCAAAAATGTCCAGTACGCTGCTGCATGAATGATGTAGTATTCCAGGGAGAGATGTAGACTGTAGCTAAGAAAGTCATACTAAGTGTATGTTGTGCTGTAAGCTGTTAGTAGCACATGTGCCTCACCCTAATAATGTGGTCTATTTACCCCTCTTAATTTAGCCTACTGTTCTGACTTGGTGGGGCACATGCAGCCTACAGCCTGTTTTTAGAGAAATGTCATCATCAAATATTGTAAAAGCTTTCATTGTCTGTTTATATGCACCCATTATTTATCCTACGGTTCTGACTTGGTGGTGCACATGTAGCCTATAACCTATTTTTAGAGAAATGTAATCATCAAATATTGTAAAAGCTTTCATTGTCTGTTTATAAGCCCCCTTTATTTATCCTACGGTTCTGACTTGGTGTACAGGGAGTACACTGTAAGAACGGCCCATGTTCTGAATTCTGTCATTGTATGTTTCAAAAGTACTGAACAAATAGTTATATTGACTAATGTTACGTCCATCCGAGCTCGCTCATTAATGTCTTAATGTCTTAAAATGACGGATTGCCTCTTATCCACTCATCATTCACTTATGCCGTAGTCTGTACATCTCAATTGTCAGCAGAAACCACGTTTGTTTTAACTGAGTCAGCCGTATCAGCTATGTTTTTTTAAAATTAAAGGCAGTAAATTTGGCAGGAGGAACTGTTTGGCTGCCAGACACGGCTCCGCTGATAACCAGGTGTAGCCGTGGTAAGGATTCACTCCATGGTGCTGAACAGAAGGCTCTGCTGTTGGGACAGCTTTATGTCGGCCATAACAGTTTGTGGGCACCGTTTGTCACCGTTACAGTGCAGTTAATGTATTGTTTAGTGTTTGTGGCTTTGCTGACGTGTATATAAAAAATCATGTTGAGTTTGAGCTCCACCAAGATTTACATCCTGAAAACAGAACTGTACTGGAGTGATACTACTTAAGTAAAAATACTTTAAAGTACTACTTAGGTCGTTTTTTGTGGTATCTGTACCTTACTTTACTATTTATATTTTTGACAACTTTTACTTCACTACATTCCTAAAGAAAATACTGTACTTTTTACTCCAAACATTTTCCCTGATACCCAAACGTACTCGTTACATGTTGAATGCTTAGCAGGACAGGAAAATGGTCCAATTCACACACTTATCAAGAGAACATCCTTGGTCGTCCCTACTGTCTCTAATCTGGAGGACTCACTAAACAGAGAACATCCCTGGTCATCCCTACTGTCTCTGATCTGGAGTACTCACTAAACAGAGAACAACCCTGGTCATCCCTACTGCCTCTGATCTGGAGGACTCACTAAACAGAGAACATCCCTGGTCATCCCTACTGCCTCTGATCTGGAGGACTCACTCAAACACATGCTTAGTTTGTAATTTATGCCTGAGTGTTGGACAATGTCGTGTGTCTGAGTGTGTCTGAGTGTGTCGGAGTGTGTCGGAGTGTGTCGGAGTGTGTCGGAGTGTGTCGGAGTGTGTCGGAGTGTGTCGGAGTGTGTCGGAGTGTGTCGGAGTGTGCCGGAGTGTGCCGGAGTGTGCCGGAGTGTGCCGCTGGCTATCTGTCAAAATAAATAACTGTCCTGTCTGGTTTGCTTCATATAAGGAATTTGAATTGTTTTTACTTTTGATACTTAAGACTTTTACTCGAGTAAAAGGGGGATAACGCCTGGCGTTCTAGAACACTCGGGGATAACGCCCGGCGTTCTAGAACACTCGGGGATAACGCCCGGCGTTCTAGAACACTCGGGGATAACGCCCGGCGTTCTAGAACACTCGGGGATAACGCCCGGCGTTCTAGAACACTCGGGGATAACGCCCGGCGTTCTCGAACACTCGGGGATAACGCCTGGCTTCTCGAACACTCGGGGATAACGCCTGGCGTTCTCAAACACTCGGGGATAACGCCTGGCGTTCTCGAACACTTGGGGATAACGCCTGGCGTTCTCGAACACTCGGGGATAACGCCTGGCGTTCTCGAACACTCGGGGATAACGCCTGGCGTTCTCGAACACTCGGGGATAACGCCTGGCGTTCTCGAACACTCGGGGATAACGCCTGGCGTTCTCGAACACTCGGGGATAACGCCTGGCGTTCTCGAACACTCGGGGATAACTCCCGCTACAGAGTGTTGTGTTCATTGGTTGTGACACAGTGTGCATCGCTAGTTGAAGGTAACCTGTGGCAGTAGGTGGGTGTCATGTGTTTGGTGTATTATTTCATGAAGTAAGGACTAGTTTGTGCCTCTGGGGTGGTTTCATAGCCAACTAACTCCTACATACAGGAGGTCCTCCTACGTACAGGAGGTCATCCTACATACAGGAGGTCCTCCTACATACAGGAGGTCCTCCTACATACAGGAGGTCCTCCTACGTACAGGAGGTCCTCCTACGTACAGGAGGTCCTCCTACGTACAGGAGGTCATCCTACGTACAGGAGGTCCTCCTACGTACAGGAGGTCCTCCTACATACAGGAGGTCCACCTACATACAGGTCATCCTACATACAGGAGGTCATCCTACGTACAGGAGGTCATCCTACGTACAGGAGGTCCACCTACATACAGGAGGTCCACCTACATACAGGAGGTCCACCTACGTACAGGAGGTCATCCTACGTACAGGAGGTCCACCTACGTACAGGAGGTCCACCTACGTACAGGAGGTCCACCTACGTACAGGAGGTCCACCTACATACAGGAGGTCCACCTACGTACAGGAGGTCATCCTACGTACAGGAGGTCCTCCTACGTACAGGAGGTCCACCTACATACAGGTCATCCTACGTACAGGAGGTCATCCTACATACAGGAGGTCATCCTACGTACAGGAGGTCATCCTACGTACAGGAGGTCATCCTACGTACAGGAGGTCCTCCTACGTACAGGAGGTCCTCCTACGTACAGGAGGTCCACCTACGTACAGGAGGTCCTCCTACATACAGGAGGTCCACCTACGTACAGGAGGTCCACCTACGTACAGGAGGTCCACCTACGTACAGGAGGTCCACCTACGTACAGGAGGTCCACCTACGTACAGGAGGTCCACCTACATACAGGAGGTCCACCTACGTACAGGAGGTCATCCTACGTACAGGAGGTCATCCTACATACAGGAGGTCCACATGCGTACAGGAGGTCATCCTACGTACAGGAGGTCATCCTACGTACAGGAGGTCCACATGCGTACAGGAGGTCATCCTACGTACAGGAGGTCATCCTACGTACAGGAGGTCATCCTACGTACAGGAGGTCCACCTACGTACAGGAGGTCATCCTACGTACAGGAGGTCATCCTACATACAGGAGGTCATCCTACATACAGGAGGTCATCCTACATACAGGAGGTCCTCCTACGTACAGGAGGTCCACCTACACACAGGAGGTCATCCTACACACAGGAGGTCCTCCTACATACAGGAGGTCCACCTACACACAGGAGGTCATCCTACACACAGGAGGTCCTCCTACATACAGGAGGTCATCCCATCCTACATACAGGAGGTCCACCTACATACAGGAGGTCATCCTACATACAGGAGGTCATCCTACATACAGGAGGTCATCCCATCCTACATACAGGAGGTCCACCTACATACAGGAGGTCCTCCTACATACAGGAGATCATCCCATCCTACATACAGGAGGTCCACCTACATACAGGAGGTCATCCTACATACAGGAGGTCATCCTACATACAGGAGGTCATCCCATCCTACGTACGGGAGGTCCTCCTACACACAGCATTCCAAAAGGCTTCTGTACTTTCAACTGAATGGTTTAATGCTCAGGTTAGGTAACAGAATGAAAAATGTAAGGTTGTAACCCCACCTTCGCCGTCAATATGTTTTCTAAAGCACGGAGCGGTTCACTCCCACAGTAGTACATCTCTGTTCTCTTGTCAGCGTCATATTCTACTGTTTTAACCTGCGGCCACTCTTATCATGTTGAGAAACACTTCACTCTGCCTGCTTGGAGAGATAGTGGGGGGGAGGGCTCTCCACTTTGGTGTTTCTCTCTCTCTCTCTGTCTCTCCGTTTTCCACCATAATTTGCAAATAAATTCATTGAAAATCCTACAATGTGATTTTCTGGATTTTTTTTTCTTCTCATTTTGTCTGTCATAGTTGAAGTGTACCTATGATGAAAATTACAGGCCTCTCATCTTTTTAAGTGGGAGAACTTGCACAATCGGTGGCTGACTAAATACTTTTTTGCCCCACTGTAAGTGTCTCCAATATATTTGGCAGGAGGTTAGGAAGTGCAGCTCAGTTTCCAGCTCATTTTGTGGGCAGTGAGTACATAGCCTGTCTTCTCTTGAGATCCAGGTCTGCCTACTGCTCTGCTCACTGAGTCTGTGCATAGTCAAAGCTTTCCTTAAGTTTGGGTCAGTCACAGTGGTCAGGTATTCTACCAATGTGTACTCTCTGTTTAGGGCCAAATAGGATTCTAGTTTGCTCAGTTTTTTTTGTTAACTACTTGACACATAGGAAATAATTATATTTTTTGTTTTCTCATGATTTGGTTGGGTCTTATTGTGTTGCTGTCCTGGGGCTCTGTGGGGTCTAATTGTGTTGCTGTCCTGGGGCTCTGTGGGGTGTGTTTGTGTTTGTGAACAGAGCCCCAGGACCAGCTTGCTTAGGAGACTCTTCTCCAGGTTCATCTCTCTGTAGGTGATGACTTTGGTATGGAAGGTTTGGGAATCGATTCCTTTTAGGTGGTTGTAGAAAATAACGGCTATTTTCTGTATTTTGATAATTAGTGGGTATCGGCCTAATTCTGCTCTGCATTATTTGGTGTTCAACGTTGTACACGGAGGATATTTTAGCAGAATGTTGCATGCTCTCTCTCGTCTTGTCCTCTCTCTCTCTCTCTTGTCCTCTCTCTCTATCCCTCCCCTCTCACTCTTGTCCTCTCTCTCGTCTTGTCCTCTCTCTCTCTCTCTCTCCCCTCTTTCTCTTGTCCTCTCTCTCTCTCTCTCTCTCTCTCTCTCTCTCTCTCTCATCTTGTCCCCTCTCTATCCCTCCTCTCTCGCTCTTGTCCTTTCTCTCTCCTTTCTCTCTCACTCGTCCTCCCTCTCTCTCGTCCTTGCTATCCACCTCTCCAGCTGTTTGGACACCTGTTGGGAAGGGAAGGGAGAGCAGGCCGACATCTTTCATGTTTCCACTTCAAAGCAGTTATGATCTGAGTCGTGGCCCTGCTATTGCTCAAAGTCAAGGAAGTTACAAGACTAAGATACTAGCATTTCAAGACTCCAGGTTAGTTTCTTACACAGAGCCTTCGCTCTGAGTCTGTCTGACAGTCTGTTGTCATGGTGAATGGCCATGACGTCTGAGTCAGTCTGTTGTCATGGTGAATGGCCATGATGTCTGAGTCAGTCAGTCTGACAGTCTGTTGTCATGGGGAATGGCCATGATGTCTGAGTCAGTCAGTCTGACAGTCTGTTGTCATGGTGAATGGCCATGATGTCTGAGTCAGTCTGACAGTCTGTTGTCATGGTGAATGGCCATGATGTCTAAGTCAGTCAGTCTGACAGTCTGTTGTCATGGTGAATGGCTATGATGTCTGAGTCAGTCTGACAGTCTGTTGTCATGGGGAATGGCCATGATGTCTGAGTCAGTCAGTCTGACAGTCTGTTGTCATGGTGAGTCCGTCTTCCCGAAACTCTTTGACGGGACCAAATGTTGACATCACCCGGAGCTGAGTAATGATCTGTGTCACTGAGGACTTCAGGAATCATTTCTTACAGTTGGATCGCTGTTCACCAGGACCTATTTATCCTGTCATAAAAGGTGAGACTGGGGTTGTCTCTGTCCAGGATGTTGTGAGACTGGGGGTGTCTCTGTCCAGGATGTTATGAGACTGGGGTTGTCTCTGTCCAGGATGGTATGAGACTGGGGTTGTCTCTGTCCAGGATGGTATGAGACTGGGGTTGTCTCTGTCCAGGATGTTATGAGACTGGGGGTGTCTCTGTCCAGGATGTTATGAGACTGGGGGTGTCTCTGTCCAGGATGTTGTGAGACTGGGGGTGTCTCTGTCCAGGATGTTATGAGACTGGGGTTGTCTCTGTCCAGGATGTTATGAGACTGGGGTTGTCTCTGTCCAGGATGTTGTGAGACTGGGGGTGTCTCTGTCCAGGATGTTATGAGACTGGGGTTGTCTCTGTCCAGGATGTTATGAGACTGGGGGTGTCTCTGTCCAGGATGTTATGAGACTGGGGGTGTCTCTGTCCAGGATGTTATGAGACTGGGGTTGTCTCTGTCCAGGATGTTGTGAGACTAGGGTTGTTCTGTCCAGGATGGTATGAGACTGGGGTTGTCTCTGTCCAGGATGTTATGAGACTGGGGTTGTCTCTGTCCAGGATGTTATGAGCTGCCCCGGTCGACTGGCTATACTCAGGGCTATGCCCCGCCAGAGCTGCCCCGGTCGACTGGCTATACTCAGGGATATGCCCCGCTAGGGCTGCCCCGGTCGACTGGCTATACTCAGGGCTATGCCCCGCTAGAGCAGCCCCGGTCGACTGGCTATACTCAGGGATATGCCCCGCTAGAGCTGCCCCGGTCGACTGGCTATACTCAGGGATATGCCCTGCTAGAGCAGCCCCGGTCGACTGGCTATACTCAGGGCTATGCCCCGCTAGAGCTGCCCCGGACGACTGGCTATACTCAGGGCTATGCCCCGCTAGAGCTGCCCCGGTCGACTGGCTATACTCAGGGCTATGCCCCGCTAGAGCTGCCCCGGTCGACTGGCTATACTCAGGGATATGCCCCGCTAGAGCTGCCCCGGTCGACTGGCTATACTCAGGGATATGCCCCGCTAGAGCTGCCCTGGTCGACTGGCTATACTCAGGGATATGCCCCGCTAGAGCTGCCCCGGTCGACTGGCTATACTCAGGGATATGCCCCGCTAGAGCTGCCCTGGTCGACTGGCTATACTCAGGGATATGCCCCGCTAGAGCTGCCCCGGTCGACTGGCTATACTCAGGGATATGCCCTGCTAGAGCTGCCCCGGTCGACTGGCTATACTCAGGGCTATGCCCCGCTAGAGCAGCCCCGGTCGACTGGCTATACTCAGGGATATGCCCCGCTAGAGCTGCCCCGGTCGACTGGCTATACTCAGGGATATGCCCTGCTAGAGCTGCCCCGGTCGACTGGCTATACTCAGGGCTATGCCCCGCTAGAGCTGCCCCGGTCGACTGGCTATACTCAGGGAAATGCCCTGCTAGAGCTGCCCCGGTCGACTGGCTATACTCAGGGAAATGCCCTGCTAGAGCTGCCCCGGTCGATTGGCTATACTCAGGGCTATGCCCTGCTAGAGCTGCCCCGGTCGACTGGCTATACTCAGGGCTATGCCCTGCTAGAGCTGCCCCGGTCGACTGGTTATACTCAGGGCTATGCCCTGCTAGAGCTGCCCCGGTCGACTGTAAGGGCTTTTATTTTGAGGTGTAAACGTCTAGGAGCAACGACAGCTCAGCCGCGACGTGGCAACACTCACTACCGAGTTCCAAACTGCTTCTGGAAGCAACGTCGGCACGACATCTGTTTGTCGGGAGCTTCATGAGAAGTGGTTTCCATGGCCGAGCAGCCTGCCCCATTACAGAGTGCCAACTGTAAAGGTGGAGGAGGAATAATGGTCTGGGGCTGTTTTTCATGGTTCGTGCCCCTTGGTTCCAGTGAAGTGGAGATCTTAACACTACAGCATACAATACCATTCTAGATGATTCTGTGCTTCCAACTCTAAGGCAACAGTTCAGGGAAGGCCTTTCCTGTATCAGCATGACAATGCCCCCCATGCATGCACCTTTGGGATTAATTAATTAATGTTCCAACATCTAGTGGAAAGCCTTCCCAGAAGAGTGGAGGCTGTTATAGCAGCAAAGGGGGGGACAAACTCCATATTAATACTCATGATTTTAAAATGAGATGTTTGACGAGCAGGTGTTCGCTTTTGTTTATCTCGTACTGACAGATTTCCCCTTCAGCTTTCTCTCCCTCACTCTCGCTTTCTCTCCCTCACTCTCGCTTTCTCTCCCTCCCTCTCGCTTTCTCTCCCTCCCTCCATCTCGCTTTCTCTCTCTCTCTCCCTCCCTCTCGCTTTCTCTCTCTCCCTCCCTCTCGCTTTCTCTCTCTCCCTCGCTCTCGCTTTCTCTCTCTCCCTCGCTCTCGCTTTCTTGCTCTCTCTCTCCCTCGCTCTCGCTTTCTCGCTCTCTCTCTCTCCCTCGCTCTCGCTCTCTCTCCCTCGCTCTCGCTCTCTCTCCCTCGCTCTCGCTCTCGCTCCCTCGTTCTCGCTTTCTCTCCCTCGCTCTCTCTCCCTGTTCTCGCTCTCTCTCCCTCGCTCTCGCTTTCTCTCTCCCTCGCTCTCGCTTTCTCTCTCTCCCTCGCTTTCGCTTTCTTGCTCTCTCTCTCTCCCTCGCTCTCGCTTTCTCGCTCTCTCTCTCTCTCCCTCGCTCTCGCTCTCTCTCCCTCGCTCTCGCTTTCTCTCCCTCGCTCTCGCTTTCTCTCCCTCGCTCTCGCTTTCTCTCCCTCGCTCTCGCTTTCTCTCCCTCGTTCTCGCTCTCTCTCCCTCGTTCTCGCTCTCTCTCCCTCGCTCTCTCTCCCTCGTTCTCTCTCTCTCCCTCGTTCTCGCTCTCTCTCCCTCGTTCTCGCTTTCTCTCCCTCGCTCTCGCTTTCTCTCCCTCGCTTTCTCTCCCTCGCTCTCGCTTTCTCTCCCTCGCTCTCTCTCCCTCGCTCTCGCTTTCTCTCCCTCCCTCCATCTCGCTTTCTCTCTCTCCCTCCCTCTCGCTTTCTCTCTCTCCCTCCCTCTCGCTTTCTCTCTCTCCCTCCCTCTCGCTTTCTCTCTCTCCCTCCCTCTCGCTTTCTCTCTCTCCCTCCCTCTCGCTTTCTCTCTCTCCCTCGCTCTCGCTTTCTCTCTCTCCCTCGCTCTCGCTTTCTCTCTCTCCCTCGCTCTCGCTTTCTCTCTCTCCCTCGCTCTCTCTCCCTCGCTCTCGCTTTCTCTCCCTCGCTCTCGCTTTCTCTCCCTCCCTCCATCTCGCTTTCTCTCTCTCCCTCCCTCTCGCTTTCTCTCTCTCTCCCTCCCTCTCGCTTTCTCTCTCTCCCTCCCTCTCGCTTTCTCTCTCTCCCTCCCTCTCGCTTTCTCTCTCTCCCTCCCTCTCGCTTTCTCTCTCTCCCTCCCTCTCGCTTTCTCTCTCTCCCTCCCTCTCGCTTTCTTCTCTCCCTCCCTCTCGCTTTCTCCTCTCCCCCTCTCTCGCTTTCTCTCTCTCCCTCCTCTCGCTTTCTCTCTCTCCCCTCGCTCTCGCTTTCTCTCTCCTCTCCCTCGCTCTCGCTTTCTCGCTCTCTCCTCCCTCGCTCTCGCTTTCTCGCTCTCTCTCTCCCTCGCTCTCGCTCTCTCTCCCTCGCTCTCGCTCTCGCTCCCTCGTTCTCGCTTTCTCTCCCTCGCTCTCTCTCCCTCGTTCTCGCTCTCTCTCCCTCGCTCTCGCTTTCTCTCTCTCCCTCGCTCTCGCTTTCTTGCTCTCGCTTTCTCGCTCTCTCTCTCTCCCTCGCTCTCTCTCCCTCGCTCTCGCTCCCTCGCTCTCGCTCTCTCTCCCTCGCTCTCGCTTTCTCTCTCTCCCTCGCTCTCGCTTTCTCTCTCTCCCTCGCTCTCGCTTTCTTGCTCTCGCTTTCTCTCCCTCGCTTTCTCTCCCTCGCTCTCGCTTTCTCTCCTTCGCTCTCGCTTTCTCTCCCTCGCTCTCGCTTTCTCTCCCTCGCTTTCTCTCCCTCTCCCTCGCTTTCTCTCCCTCGCTCTCGCTCTCTCTCCCTCGTTCTCCCTCGTTCTCGCTTTCTCTCCCTCGCTCTCGCTCTCTCTCCCTCGTTCTCGCTTTCTCTCCCTCGCTCTCGCTCTCTCTCCCTCGCTCTCGCTTTCTCTCTCTCCCTCGCTCTCGCTTTCTTGCTCTTGCTTTCTCGCTCTCTCTCTCTCCCTCGCTCTCGCTCTCTCCCTCGCTCTCGCTCTCTCTCCCTCGCTCTCGCTTTCTCTCTCTCCCTCGCTCTCGCTTTCTCTCTCTCCCTCGCTCTCGCTTTCTTGCTCTCGCTTTCTCTCCCTCGCTTTCTCTCCCTCGCTCTCGCTTTCTCTCCTTCGCTCTCGCTTTCTCTCCCTCGCTCTCGCTTTCTCTCCCTCGCTTTCTCTCCTCGCTTTCTCTCCCTCGCTTTCTCTCCCTCTCCTCGCTTTCTCTCCCTCGCTCTCGCTCTCTCTCTCCCTCGTTCTCCCTCGTTCTCGCTTTCTCTCCCTCGCTCTCGCTCTCTCTCCCTCGTTCTCGCTTTCTCTCCCTCGCTCTCGCTTTCTCTCCTTCGCTCTCGCTTTCTCTCCCTCGCTTTCTCTCTCTCGCTCTCGCTTTCTCTCCCTCGCTTTCTCTCCCTCGCTCTCGCTTTCTCTCCTTCGCTCTCGCTTTCTCTCCCTCGCTTTCTCTCCCTCGCTCTCGCTTTCTCTCCCTCGCTTTCTCTCCCTCGCTTTCTCTCCCTCGCTCTCGCTTTCTCTCCCTCGCTTTCTCTCCCTCGCTTTCTCTCCCTCGCTTTCTCTCCTCGCTTTCTCTCCCTTTCTTTCTCTCCCTCGCTCTCGCTTTCTCTCCCTCGCTTTCTCTCCCTCGCTCTCGCTTTCTCTCCCTCGCTCTCGCTTTCTCTCCCTCGCTCTCGCTCTCTCTCCCTCGCTTTCTCTCCCTCGCTTTCTCTCCCTCGCTCTCGCTTTCTCTCCCTCGCTTTCTCTCCCTCGCTTTCTCTCCCTCGCTCTCGCTTTCTCTCCCTCGCTTTCTCTCCTCGCTTCTCTCCCTCGCTCTCGCTTTCTCTCCCTCGCTCTCGCTTTCTCTCCCTCGCTCTCGCTTTCTCTCCCTCGCTTTCTCTCCCTCGCTTTCTCTCCCTCGCTCTCGCTCTCGCTTTCTCTCCCTCGCTTTCTCTCCCTCGCTCTCGCTTTCTCTCAGAAGTATTGACATTTGTGGAATACAGAAAAAGTGTTGTGACCATTTGGGTTTGAAGCAGAATCTTCACCATACGTCTGTTAGCCGGTTGAGCTGAAGCCTAGACCCAGGTGAGCTGAAGCCTAGGCCCAGGTGAGCTGAAGCCTAGGCCCAGGTGAGCTGAAGCCTAGGCCCAGGTGAGCTGAAGCCTAGACCCAGGTGAGCTGAAGCCTAGGCCCAGGTGAGCTGAAGCCTAGGCCCAGGTGAGCTGAAGCCTAGGCCCAGGTGAGCTGAAGCCTAGACCCAGGTGAGCTGAAGCCTAGACCCAGGTGAGCTGAAGCCTAGACCCAGGTGAGCTGAAGCCTATGCCCAGGTGAGCTGAAGCCTAGGGGGTTTCCTTTGTTACCCAGGTGAGCTGAAGCCTAGACCCAGGTGAGCTGAAGCCTAAGGGGTTTCCTGTGTTAACCAGGTGAGCTGAAGCCTAGGGGGTTCACTGTGTTAACCAGGTGAGCTGAAGCCTAGGGGGTTCTTTGTGTTAACCAGGTGAGCTGAAGCCTAGGGGGTTCACTGTGTTAACCAGGTGAGCTGAAGCCTAGGGGGTTTCCTGTGTTACCCAGGTGAGCTGAAGCCTAGACCCAGGTGAGCTGAAGCCTAGGGGGTTCACTGTGTTAACCAGGTGAGCTGAAGCCTAGGGGGTTCACTGTGTTAACCAGGTGAGCTGAAGCCTAGGGGGTTCACTGTGTTAACCAGGTGAGCTGAAGCCTAGGGGGTTTCCTGTGTTAACCAGGTGAGCTGAAGCTTAGACCCAGGTGAGCTGAAGCCTAGGGGGTTCACTCTGTTAGCTCTGTTCCCAGAATGCCTTGTTGATGTATTCTTTGAGCAGCCAAAATGATTTGCTCTCCAAAATAATCCTGTTTCCTCCATACCTCTGTCTCTTCTGTGTGCCCTTGTGACAGAACACGCCCACTCAGCTAATCACCTTAGTGTGTTAATGGGACCATATGGTGCCGGAGGGGGGGCTTTATAGGAGGGGCGGAGGGGCCTTTAAGGGAGGGAGGGAGGCTTTAAGGAAGAGAGGGGAAGGGAGGCTTGGAGGGGGAACGGAGGGAGGGCTTTAAGGGAGGGAGGGAGGCTTTAAGGAAGAGAGGGGAAGGGAGGGCTTTAGGGGAGGGAGGGGGGTTTAAGGAAGAGAGGGGGAGGGAGGCTTGGAGGGAGGAAGGCGAGGGAGGGGGGTTATAGGAGGGGCCTTTAAGGGAGGGAGGGAGGCTTTAAGGGAGAGATGGGAAGGGAGGCGAGGGAGGGGCGGGGGTTATAGGAGGGGCCTTTAAGGGAGGGAGGGAGGCTTTAAGGGGGAGGAAGGCTTGGAGGGGGAGGGAGGGAGGCGAGGGAGGGGGGGGGGATTTATAGGAGGGGCCTTTAAGAGAGGGAGGCTTTAAGGGAGAGAGGGGGGAGGGAGGGAGTGAGGTGAGGGAGGGCTTTAAGGGAGAGGGGGGATTTAATTCTGCAGGCAGATCTCCAACCTGAGCCAGGCCTGTGTGTCTGTCTACTCTATAGTGCAGACGAAGCAGCTACTGAGGGGAAGGACAACACGTTGTTCAGTTAGATGTTCCTCAGAGGAGGGAGGAGGGACAACATGTTGTTCAGTTAGATGTTCCTCTGAGAGGAGGGAGGAGGGACAACACGTTGTTCAGTTAGATGTTCCTGAGAGGAGGGAGGAGGGACAACACGTTGTTCAGTTAGATGTTCCTCTGAGAGGAGGGACAACACGTTGTTCAGTTAGATGTTCCTCTGAGAGGAGGGAGGAGGGACAACACGTTGTTCAGTTAGATGTTCCTCTGAGAGGAGGGACAACACGTTGTTCAGTTAGATGTTCCTCTGAGAGGAGGGAGGAGGGACAACACGTTGTTCAGTTAGATGTTCCTCTGAGAGGAGGGACAACACGTTGTTCAGTTAGATGTTCCTGAGAGGAGGGAGGAGGGACAACACGTTGTTCAGTTAGATGTTCCTCAGAGGAGGGACAACACGTTGTTCAGTTAGATGTTCCTGAGAGGAGGGAGGAAGGACAACACGTTGTTCAGTTAGATGTTCCTCTGAGAGGAGGGAGGAGGGACAACACGTTGTTCAGTTAGATGTTCCTCTGAGAGGAGGGACAACACGTTGTTCAGTTAGATGTTCCTCAGAGGAGGGAGGAGGGACAACACGTTGTTCAGTTAGATGTTCCTGAGAGGAGGGAGGAGGGACAACACGTTGTTCAGTTAGATGTTCCTCTGAGAGGAGGGAGGAGGGACAACACGTTGTTCAGTTAGATGTTCCTCAGAGGAGGGAGGAGGGACAACACGTTGTTCAGTTAGATGTTCCTCTGAGAGGAGGGACAACACGCTGTTCAGTTAGATGTTCCTCTGAGAGGAGGGACAACACGTTGTTCAGTTAGATGTTCCTCTGAGAGGAGGGACAACACGTTGTTCAGTTAGATGTTCCTCTGAGAGGAGGGAGGAGGGACAACACGTTGTTCAGTTAGATGTTCCTCAGAGGAGGGAGGAGGGACAACACGTTGTTCAGTTAGATGTTCCTGAGAGGAGGGACAACACGTTGTTCAGTTAGATGTTCCTCTGAGAGGAGGGAGGAGGGACAACACGTTGTTCAGTTAGATGTTCCTCTGAGAGGAGGGAGGAGGGACAACACGTTGTTCAGTTAGATGTTCCTCTGAGAGGAGGGAGGAGGGACAACACGTTGTTCAGTTAGATGTTCCTCAGAGGAGGGAGGAGGGACAACACGTTGTTCAGTTAGATGTTCCTCAGAGGAGGGAGGAGGGACAACACGTTGTTCAGTTAGATGTTCCTCAGAGGAGGGAGGAGGGACAACACGTTGTTCAGTTAGATGTTCCTCAGAGGAGGGAGGAGGGACAACATGTTGTTCAGTTAGATGTTCCTGAGAGGAGGGAGGAGGGACAACACGTTGTTCAGTTAGATGTTCCTCTGAGAGGAGGGAGGAGGGACAACACGTTGTTCAGTTAGATGTTCCTCTGAGAGGAGGGACAACACGTTGTTCAGTTAGATGTTCCTCTGAGAGGAGGGAGGAGGGACAACACGTTGTTCAGTTAGATGTTCCTCTGAGAGGAGGGAGGAGGGACAACACGTTGTTCAGTTAGATGTTCCTCTGAGAGGAGGGAGGAGGGACAACACGTTGTTCAGTTAGATGTTCTATATAGGGAATAGGGCTCTGGTCTAAAGTAGTGCACTATATAGGGAATAGGGCTCTGGTCTATAGTAGTGCACTATATAGGGAATAGGGCTCTGGTCTAAAGTAGTGTACTATATAGGGAATAGGGCTCTGGTCTAAAGTAGTGTACTATATAGGGAATAGGGCTCTGGTCTAAGGTAGTGTACTATATAGGGAATAGGGCTCTGGTCTATAGTAGTGCACTATATAGGGAATAGGGCTCTGGTCTAAAGTAGTTTACTATATAGGGAATAGGGCCCTGGTCTAAAGTAGTGCACCATATAGGGAATAGGGCTCTGGTCTAAAGTAGTGTACTATATAGGGAATAGGGCTCTGGTCTAAAGTAGTGCATTATATAGGGAATAGGGCTCTGGTCTAAAGTAGTGCATTATATAGGGAATAGGGCTCTGGTCTAAAGTAGTGTACTATATAGGGAATAGGGCTCTGGTCTAAAGTAGTGTACTATATAGGGAATAGGGCTCTGGTCTATAGTAGTGTACTATATAGGGAATAGGGCTCTGGTCTAAAGTAGTGTACCATATAGGGAATATGGCTCTGGTCTAAGGTAGTGTACTATATAGGGAATAGGGCTCTGGTCTATAGTAGTGCACTATATAGGGAATAGGGCTCTGGTCTAAAGTAGTGTACTATATAGGGAATAGGGCTCTGGTCTAAAGTAGTGCATATATAGGGAATAGGGCTCTGGTCTAAAGTAGTGTACTATATAGGGAATAGGGCTCTGGTCTAAAGTAGTGTACTATATAGGGAATAGGGCCCTGGTCTAAAGTAGTGCACTATATAGGGAATAGGGCTCTGGTCTAATGTAGTGTACTATATAGGGAATAGGGCTCTGGTCTAAAGTAGTGTACTATATAGGGAATAGGGCTCTGGTCTATAGTAGTGTACTATATAGGGAATAGGGCTCTGGTCTAAGGTAGTGTACTATATAGGGAATAGGGCTCTGGTCTATAGTAGTGCACTATATAGGGAATAGGGCTCTGGTCTAAAGTAGTGTACTATATAGGGAATAGGGCTCTGGTCTAAAGTAGTGCATTATATAGGGAATAGGGCTCTGGTCTAAAGTAGTGTACTATATAGGGAATAGGGCTCTGGTCTAAAGTAGTGTACTATATAGGGAATAGGGCCCTGGTCTAAAGTAGTGCACTATATAGGGAATAGGGCTCTGGTCTAAAGTAGTGTACTATATAGGGAATAGGGCCCTGGTCTAAAGTAGTGCACTATATAGGGAATAGGGCTCTGGTCTAAAGTAGTGTACTATATAGGGAATAGGGCTCTGGTCTAAAGTAGTGTACTATATAGGGAATAGGGCTCTGGTCTATAGTAGTGTACTATATAGGGAATAGGGCTCTGGTCTAAAGTAGTGTACTATATAGGGAATAGGGCTCTGGTCTAAGGTAGTGTACTATATAGGGAATAGGGCTCTGGTCTATAGTAGTGCACTATATAGGGAATAGGGCTCTGGTCTAAAGTAGTGTACTATATAGGGAATAGGGCTCTGGTCTAAAGTAGTGCATTATATAGGGAATAGGGCTCTGGTCTAAAGTAGTGTACTATATAGGGAATAGGGCTCTGGTCTAAAGTAGTGTACTATATAGGGAATAGGGCCCTGGTCTAAAGTAGTGCACTATATAGGGAATAGGGCTCTGGTCTAAAGTAGTGTACTATATAGGGAATAGGGCTCTGGTCTATGGTAGTGCACTATATAGGGAATAGGGCTCTGGTCTATAGTAGTGCACTATATAGGGAATAGGGCTCTGGTCTAAACTAGTGTACTATATAGGGAATAGGGCTCTGGTCTAAAGTAGTGCACTATATAGGGAATAGGGCTCTGGTCTAAAGTAGTGTACTATATAGGGAATAGGGCTCTGGTCTATAGTAGTGCACTATATAGGGAATAGGGCTCTGGTCTATAGTAGTGCACTATATAGGGAATAGGGTTCTGGTCTAAAGTAGTGCACTATATAGTGAATAGGGCTCTGGTCTATAGTAGTGCACTATATAGGGAATAGGGTTCTGGTCTAAAGTAGTGTACTATATAGGGAATAGGGCTCTGGTCTATAGTAGTGCACTATATAGGGAATAGGGCTCTGGTCTATAGTAGTGCACTATATAGGGAATAGGGCTCTGGTCTATAGTAGTGCACTATATAGGGAATAGGGCTCTGGTCTATAGTAGTGCACTATATAGGGAATAGGGCTCTGGTCTATAGTAGTGTACTATATAGGGAATAGGGCTCTGGTCTAAAGTAGTGCACTATATAGGGAATAGGGCTCTGGTCTATAGTAGTGCACTATATAGGGAATAGGGCTCTGGTCTATAGTAGTGTACTACATAGGGAATAGGGCTCTGGTCTATAGTAGTGCACTATATAGGGAATGTGATGCCATTTGGAACACCCCCCACTGTCTCCTGTGATGAATTTGCAGACCTCCTGTTCTGCTCTCCTCCTGCGTTCAGATTGACAGTTGTTGTTGTTCAGAGAGAATTCATTGTGTTCATGTCACGTTTCCATCCCCCTGCCGAGGCCAGTGGGTCCATCTGTTCCAGAAAGCCCCATTAGGAAAGGGGCTTTTCCTTTTTATTCATCAGTTGACATAAATAACAGATGATCGTTATGGAAGAACCATCTGTATCCCAAATTACACCCTATTCCCTATCTCTCACTGCCCTGGACACGGGGTGTATCCCAAATTACACCCTATTCCCTATCTCTCACTGCCCTGGACACGGGCTGTATCCCAAATTACACCCTATTCCCTATCTCTCACTGCCCTGGACACGGGGTGTATCCCAACCAGCAGGAGGGGCTTATCTCTCACTGCCCTGGACACGGGGTGTATCCCACATTACACCCTATTCCCTATCTCTCACTGCCCTGGACACCGGGTGTATCCCAACCAGCTGGTCTAATACACATTAATGTAATCTAGTGTTTCATATCTCTGTCTAATACACATTAATGTAATCTAGTGTTTCATATATCTACAGCCAGCCAGCTAGAGGGAGAGACAGACAGCCAGCTAGGGAGAGAGACAGACAGCCAGCTAGAGGGAGAGACAGACAGCCAGCTAGAGGGAGAGACAGACAGCCAGCTAGGGAGAGAGACAGACAGACAGCCAGCTAGGGAGAGAGACAGGCAGACAGCCAGCTAGGGAGAGAGACAGGCAGACAGCCAGCTAGGGAGAGAGACAGACAGCCAGCCAGCTAGAGGGAGAGAGACAGACAGCCAGCCAGCTAGAGGGAGAGAGACAGACAGCCAGCCAGCTAGAGGGAGAGACAGCCAGCCAGCTAGAGGGAGAGACAGCCAGCCAGCTAGAGGGAGAGACAGCCAGCCAGCTAGAGGGAGAGACAGCCAGCCAGCTAGAGGGAGAGACAGCCAGCCAGCTAGAGGGAGAGACAGCCAGCCAGCTAGAGGGAGAGACAGCCAGCCAGCTAGAGGAGAGACAGCCAGCCAGCTAGAGGGAGAGACAGCCAGCCAGCTAGAGGGAGAGACAGCCAGCCAGCTAGAGGGAGAGACAGCCAGCCAGCCAGCTAGAGAGAGAGACAGCCAGCCAGCCAGCCAGCCAGCTAGAGGGAGAGACAGACAGCCAGCCAGCCAGCCAGCTAGAGGGAGAGACAGACAGCCAGCCAGCCAGCCAGCTAGAGGGAGAGACAGACAGCCAGCCAGCCAGCCAGCTAGAGGGAGAGACAGCCAGCCAGCCAGCCAGCCAGCTAGAGGGAGAGACAGACAGCCAGCCAGCTAGAGGAAGAGACGGACAGACAGCCAGCCAGCTAGAGGGAGAGACGGACAGACAGCCGGCTAGAGGGAGAGACAGACAGCCAGCCGGCTAGGGAGAGAGACGGCTAGGGAGAGAGACAGACAGGCGGCTAGGGAGAGAGACGGCTAGGGATGTTAGCTGTGAGAGAGACAGCTAGAGACAGAGACAGCTAGGGATGTTAGCTGAGAGAGAGACAGCTAGAGACAGAGACAGCTAGGGATGTTAGCTGAGAGAGAGACAGCTCGAGACAGAGACAGCTAGGGATGTTAGCTGAGAGAGAGACAGCTAGAGACAGAGACAGCTAGGGATGTTAGCTGAGAGAGAGACAGCTAGAGACAGAGACAGCTAGGGATGTTAGCTGAGAGAGAGCCAGCTAGAGACAGAGACAGCTAGGGATGTTAGCTGAGAGAGAGACAGCTAGAGACAGAGACAGCTAGGGATGTTAGCTGAGAGAGAGACAGCTAGAGACAGAGACAGCTAGGGATGTTAGCTGTGAGAGAGACAGCTCGAGACAGAGACAGCTAGGGATGTTAGCTGTGAGAGAGACAGCTAGGGATGTTAGCTGAGAGAGAGCCAGCTAGAGACAGAGACAGCTAGGGATGTTAGCTGAGAGAGAGCCGGGGATAAACAGATTGGGGACCCACAGGGGCCAGGAAGTCCCTCTGGTCCAGCTGTGGGACTGGGTGTGATCCAACCACTCTCCCTCCTCCCTGTCATGTTTCCCAGACACAGCTGGGTGCAAAGGTCACCTCCACAAAACTAATGTTATGCTCAACAGAACAGACAATATTTAGGCTTCCTACCGTACCCTAAACCTCCAGTTGAAGTCTGAAGTTTACATACACTTAGGTTGGAGTCATTAAAACTCATTTTTCAACCAATCCACATATTTCTTGTTAACAAACTATAGTTTTGGCAAGTCGGTTAGGACATCTACTTTGTGCATGACACAAGTCATTTTCCAACAATTGTTTACAGACAGATTATTTCACTCACATAATTCACTGTATCACAATTCCAGTGGATCAGAAGTTTACATACACTAAGTTGACTGTGCCTTTAAACAGCATGGAAAATTCCAGAAAATGATGTCATGTCTTTAGAAGCTTCTGATAGGCTAATTGACATAATTTCAGTCAATTGGAGGTACCACATTAATCTGTACAAACAATAGTACGCAACTATAAACACCATGGGACCACGCAGCCGTCATACCGCTCAGGAAGGAGATGCGTTCTGTCTCCTAGAGATGAACGTACTTTGGAGCGAAAAGTGCAAATCAATCCCAGATCTACAGCAATGGACCTTGTGAAGATGCTGGAGGAAACAGGTACAAAAGTATCTATATCCACAGTAAATCGAGTACTAAATCAACATAACCTGAAAGGCCACTCATCAAGGAAGAAGCCACTGCTCCGAAACCACCATAAAAAAGCCAGACTACGGTTTGTAACTGCACATTGGGACAAAGATCGTACTTTTTGGAGAAATGTCCTCTGGTCTGTTGAAACAAAAATAGAACTGTTTGGCCATAATGACCCTTGTTATGTTTGGAGGAAAAAAGGGATTGGCTTGCATGCCGAATAACACCATCTCAACTGTGAAGCACGGGGGTGGCAGCATCATGTTGTGGGGGTGCTTTGCTGCAGGAGGGACTGGTGCACTTCACAAAATAGATGGCTTCATGAGGAAAGAAAATAATGTGGATATATTGAAGCAACATCTCAAGACATCAGTCAAGAAGTTAAAGCTTGGTCACAAATGGGTCTTTCAAATGGACAATGACCCCAAGCATACTTCCAAAGTTGTGGCAAAACGGCTTAAGGACAACAAAGTCAAGGTATTGGAGTGGCCATCACAAAGCCCTGACCTCCATCCCAAACAACATTTGTGGGCAGAACTGAAAAAGCGTGCGCGAGCAAGGAGACCAACAAACCTGACTCAGTTACACTAGCTCTGTTAGGAGGAATGGGCCAAAATTCACCCAACTTATTGTGGGAAGCTTGTGGAAGGCTACCCGAAACATTTGACCCAAGTTAAACAATTTATAGGCAATGCTACCAAATACTAATTGAGTGTATGTAAACTTCTGACCCACTGAGATGTGATGAAATAAATAATTCTCTACTATTATTCTGACATTTCTGCCTGTGGACTGCCTCCGGACTGCCTCCGGACTGCCTGTGGACTGCCTCCGGACTGCCTCCGGACTGCCTCCGGACTGCCTCCGGACTGCCTCCGGACTGCCTGTGGACTGCCTCCGGACTGCCTCCGGACTGCCTCCGGACTGCCTGTGGACTGCCTGTGGACTGCCTCCGGACTGCCTGTGGACTGCCTGTGGACTGCCTGTGGACTGCCTGTGGACTGCCTCCGGACTGCCTCCGGACTGCCTCCGGACTGCCTCCGGACTGCCTCCGGACTGCCTGTGGACTGCCTGTGGACTGCCTGTGGACTGCCTGTGGACTGCCTCCGGACTGCCTGTGGACTGCCTGTGGACTGCCTGTGGACTGCCTCCGGACTGCCTCCGGACTGCCTGTGGACTGCCTGTGGACTGCCTGTGGACTGCCTCCGGACTGCCTCCGGACTGCCTCCGGACTGCCTGCGGACTGCCTGTGGACTGCCTGTGGACTGCCTCCGGACTGCCTGTGGACTGCCTGTGGACTGCCTGTGGACTGCCTGTGGACTGCCTCCGGACTGCCTGTGGACTGCCTGTGGACTGCCTGTGGACTGCCTGTGGACTGCCTCCGGACTGCCTCCGGACTGCCTGTGGACTGCCTCCGGACTGCCTCCGGACTGCCTCCGGACTGCCTGTGGACTGCCTGTGGACTGCCTGTGGACTGCCTGTGGACTGCCTCCGGACTGCCTCCGGACTGCCTCCGGACTGCCTGCGGACTGCCTGTGGACTGCCTGTGGACTGCCTGTGGACTGCCTGTGGACTGCCTCCGGACTGCCTGTGGACTGCCTGTGGACTGCCTGTGGACTGCCTGTGGACTGCCTGTGGACTGCCTCCGGACTGCCTCCGGACTGCCTGTGGACAGCCTCCGGACTGCCTCCGGACTGCCTCCGGACTGCCTCCGGACTGCCTCCGGACTGCCTCCGGACTGCCTCCGGACTGCCTGTGGACTGCCTGTGGACTGCCTGTGGACTGCCTCCGGACTGCCTCCGGACTGCCTGTGGACTGCCTCCGGACTGCCTGTGGACTGCCTGTGGACTGCCTGTGGACTGCCTGTGGACTGCCTGTGGACTGCCTCCGGACTGCCTCCGGACTGCCTGTGGACTGCCTGTGGACTGCCTGTGGACTGCCTCCGGACTGCCTGTGGACTGCCTGTGGACTGCCTGTGGACTGCCTGTGGACTGCCTCCGGACTGCCTGTGGACTGCCTGTGGACTGCCTGTGGACTGCCTGTGGACTGCCTGTGGACTGCCTCCGGACTGCCTGTGGACAGCCTGTGGACAGCCTGTGGACAGCCTGTGGACTGCCTGTGGACTGCCTGTGGACTGCCTGTGGACTGCCTGTGGACTGCCTCCGGACTGCCTCCGGACTGCCTGTGGACTGCCTCCGGACTGCCTCCGGACTGCCTCCGGACTGCCTCCGGACTGCCTCCCGGACTGCCTCCGGACTGCCTGTGGACTGCCTCCGGACTGCCTGTGGACTGCCTGTGGACTGCCTGTGGACTGCCTCCGGACTGCCTCCGGACTGCCTGTGGACTGCCTCCGGACTGCCTGTGGACTGCCTGTGGACTGCCTCCGGACTGCCTGTGGACTGCCTCCGGACTGCCTCCGGACTGCCTGTGGACTGCCTCCGGACTGCCTCCGGACTGCCTCCGGACTGCCTCCGGACTGCCTCCGGACTGCCTGTGGACTGCCTGTGGACTGCCTGTGAACTGCCTCCGGACTGCCTCCGGACTGCCTCCGGACTGCCTCCGGACTGCCTCCGGACTGCCTGTGGACTGCCTGTGGACTGCCTCCGGACTGCCTCCGGACTGCCTCCGGACTGCCTCCGGACTGCCTCCGGACTGCCTGTGGACTGCCTGTGGACTGCCTGTGGACTGCCTCCGGACTGCCTCCGGACTGCCTCCGGACTGCCTGTGGACTGCCTGTGGACTGCCTGTGGACTGCCTGTGGACTGCCTCCGGACTGCCTCCGGACAGCCTCCGGACAGCCTCCGGACTGCCTCCGGACTGCCTCCGGACTGCCTGTGGACTGCCTGTGGACTGCCTGTGGACTGCCTCCGGACTGCCTCCGGACTGCCTCCGGACTGCCTGTGGACTGCCTGTGGACTGCCTGTGGACTGCCTCCGGACTGCCTGTGGACTGCCTGTGGACTGCCTGTGGACTGCCTGTGGACTGCCTGTGGACTGCCTCCGGACTGCCTCCGGACTGCCTCCGGACTGCCTTCGGACTGCCTGTGGACTGCCTCCGGACTGCCTGGGACTGCCTCCGGACTGCCTCCGGACTGCCTGTGGACTGCCTGTGGACTGCCTCCAGACTGCCTCCGGACTGCCTGTGGACTGCCTCCAGACTGCCTGTGGACTGCCTGTGGACTGCCTCCGGACTGCCTCCGGACTGCCTGGGACTGCCTCCGGACTGCCTCCGGACTGCCTGTGGACTGCCTGTGGACTGCCTCCGGACTGCCTCCGGACTGCCTGTGGACTGCCTGTGGACTGCCTGTGGACTGCCTCCGGACTGCCTGTGGACTGCCTGTGGACTGCCTCCGGACTGCCTCCGGACTGCCTCCGGACTGCCTGTGGACTGCCTGTGGACTGCCTGTGGACTGCCTCCGGACTGCCTCCGGACTGCCTGTGGACTGCCTGTGGACTGCCTGTGGACTGCCTCCGGACTGCCTGTGGACTGCCTGTGGACTGCCTCCGGACTGCCTGTGGACTGCCTCCGGACTGCCTCCGGACTGCCTCCGGACTGCCTCCGGACTGCCTCCGGACTGCCTCCGGACTGCCTGTGGCCTGCCTCCGGCCTGCCTGGGACTGCCTCCGGACTGCCTCCGGACTGCCTGTGGACTGCCTGTGGACTGCCTGTGGACTGCCTCCAGACTGCCTCCGGACTGCCTGTGGACTGCCTCCAGACTGCCTGTGGACTGCCTGTGGACTGCCTCCGGACTGCCTCCGGACTGCCTGGGACTGCCTCCGGACTGCCTCCGGACTGCCTGTGGACTGCCTGTGGACTGCCTCCGGACTGCCTCCGGACTGCCTGTGGACTGCCTGTGGACTGCCTGTGGACTGCCTCCGGACTGCCTGTGGACTGCCTGTGGACTGCCTCCGGACTGCCTCCGGACTGCCTGTGGACTGCCTCCGGACTGCCTGTGGACTGCCTCCGGACTGCCTGTGGACTGCCTCCGGACTGCCTGTGGACTGCCTCCGGACTGCCTCCGGACTGCCTCCGGACTGCCTGTGGACTGCCTCCGGACTGCCTCCGGACTGCCTGTGGACTGCCTGTGGACTGCCTGTGGACTGCCTCCGGACTGCCTGTGGACTGCCTGTGGACTGCCTCCGGACTGCCTCCGGACTGCCTGGGACTGCCTCCGGACTGCCTGTGGACTGCCTGTGGACTGCCTGTGGACTGCCTCCGGACTGCCTCCGGACTGCCTGTGGACTGCCTGTGGACTGCCTCCAGACTGCCTGTGGACTGCCTCCAGACTGCCTCCAGACTGCCTGTGGACTGCCTCCAGACTGCCTCCAGACTGCCTGTGGACTGCCTCCAGACTGCCCAAATCAAATCTATGACAGCCTTGTTGTACTCTGTCAGACTGACACACAGTCACTGTCTCTGTGACCTGGAGCATAAAGCCCATTTCAATACGCGTTCTACACACTGATGGAAAGAATGACCTCAACATCGTTCTACACACTGATGGAAAGAATGACCTCAACATCATTCTACACACTGATGGAAAGAATGACCTCAACATCGTTCTACACACTGATGGACATGATACCTCAACATCATTCTACACACTGATGGACAGAATGACCTCAACATCATTCTAAACACTGATGGACAGAATGACCTCAACATCATTCTACACACTGATGGACAGAATGACCTCAACATCATTCTACACACTGATGGAAAGAATGACCTCAACATCATTCTACACACTGATGGACAGAATGACCTCAACATCATTCTACACACTGATGGACAGAATGACCTCAACATCATTCTACACACTGATGGACAGAATGACCTCAACATCATTCTACACACTGATGGACAGAATGACCTCAACATCATTCTACACACTGATGGAAAGAATGACCTCAACATCATTCTACACACTGATGGACAGAATGACCTCAACATCATTCTACACACTGATGGAAAGAATGACCTCAACATCATTCTACACACTGATGGAAAGAATGACCTCAACATCATTCTACACACTGATGGAAAGAATGACCTCAACATCATTCTACACACTGATGGACAGAATGACCTGCACATCATTCTACACACTGATGGACAGAATGACCTCAACATCATTCTACACACTGATGGAAAGAATGACCTCAACATCATTCTACACACTGATGGAAAGAATGACCTCAACATCATTCTACACACTGATGGACAGAATGACCTCAACATCATTCTACACACTGATGGACAGAATGACCTCAACATCATTCTACACACTGATGGAAAGAATGACCTCAACATCATTCTACACACTGATGGACAGAATGACCTCAACATCGTTCTACACACTGATGGAAAGAATGACCTCAACATCATTCTACACACTGATGGAAAGAATGACCTCAACATCATTCTACACACTGATGGACAGAATGACCTCAACATCATTCTACACACTGATGGACAGAATGACCTCAACATCATTCTACACACTGATGGAAAGAATGACCTCAACATCATTCTACACACTGATGGAAAGAAAGACCTCAACATCATTCTACACACTGATGGACAGAATGACCTCAACATCATTCTACACACTGATGGACAGAATGACCTCAACATCATTCTACACACTGATGGAAAGAATGACCTCAACATCATTCTACACACTGATGGACAGAATGACCTCAACATCATTCTACACACTGATGGAAAGAATGACCTCAACATCATTCTACACACTGATGGAAAGAATGACCTCAACATCATTCTACACACTGATGGATAGAATGACCTCAACATCGTTCTACACACTGATGGACATGATACCTCAACATCATTCTACACACTGATGGAAAGAATGACCTCAACATCATTCTACACACTGATGGAAAGAATGACCTCAACATCATTCTATACACTGATGGACGTGATACCTCAACATCATTCTTCTCCCTCGTTGTTCTTGCTGATACTCTGATAATTTGTGTGTGTGTGAATTAGCCAACTTCTGTCTCTTCTACCTGACGGACAGGAGGGAATGGGGGTTTGTACTACAGCCTCGTTGTTCTACAGCCTCGTCGTTCTACAGCCTCGTCGTTCTACAGCTCCGTCGTTCTACAGCCTCGTCGTTCTACAGCCTCATCGTTCTACAGCTCCGTCGTTCTACAGCCTCATCGTTCTACGGCCTCGTCGTTCTACGGCCTCGTCGTTCTACAGCCTCGTCGTTCTACAGCCTCATCGTTCTACAGCTCCGTCGTTCTACAGCCTCATCGTTCTACAGCCTCATCGTTCTACGGCCTCGTCGTTCTACGGCCTCGTCGTTCTGCGGCCTCGTCGTTCTGCGGCCTCGTCGTTCTGCGGCCTCGTCGTTCTGCGGCCTCGTCGTTCTGCGGCCTCGTCGTTCTACAGCCTCGTTGTTCTACAGCCCCGTCGTTCTGCAGCCTCGTCGTTCTACAGCCTCGTCGTTCTACAGCCTCGTCGTTCTACAGCCTCGTCGTTCTACAGCCTCGTCGTTCTGCAGCCTCGTCGTACTACAGCTCCGTGGTTCTACAGCCTCGTCGTTCTACGACCTCGTCGTTCTACAGCCCCGTCGTTCTATGGCCCCGTCGTTCTACAGCCTCGTCGTTCTACAGACGCAGACCGATCCAACTAAACCCTGGTGGAGATTAAACATTGACTGGGGTCATGTGGCTAATCGGACAAATGTGTTTTGTAATGGAAAGAGGATTTATTGTATCATAAATAGAGGCTTTGGCCTGCTCTACGTTACAGAGAGAATCGACTGAAATATAGCGGCTAAAGTGGAGGGGGTCATCTCTACCAGATATGGGCTCGTGTGTGTGTGTGTGTGTGTGTGTGTGTGTGTGTGTGTGTGTGTGAGAGGGAGATCTGGGAGGAAGAGAACAAACACATCTGTGTGTCTAATTCGTTTAAACTGCTGAACTTTTCTAGAGTCTTTAACGGGATCTAGAGTCTTTAACGGGATCTAGAGTCTTTAACGGGATCTAGAGACTTTAACGGGATCTAGAGACTTTAACGGGATCTAGAGACTTTAACGGGATCTAGAGTCTTTAACGGGATCTAGAGTCTTTAACGGGATCTAGAGTCTTTAACGGGATCTAGAGTCTTTAACGGGATCTAGAGACTTTAACGGGATCTAGAGACTTTAACGGGATCTAGAGACTTTAACGGTATCTAGAGTCTTTAACAGTAATTAGTCTTTAACAGTATCTAGAGACTTTAACGGGATCTAGAGACTTTAACGGGATCTAGAGACTTTAATGGGATCTAGAGTCTTTAACGGGATCTAGAGTCTTTAACCGGATCTAGAGACTTTAACGGGATCTAGAGACTTTAACGGGATCTAGAGACTTTAACGGGATCTAGAGTCTTTAACGCGATCTAGAGTCTTTAACGGGATCTAGAGTCTTTAACGGGATCTAGAGACTTTAACGGGATCTAGAGACTTTAACAGTAATTAGTCTTTAACAGTATCTAGAGACTTTAATGGGATCTCGAGACTTTAACGGGATCTCGAGACTTTAACGGGATCTAGAGACTTCAACGGGATCTAAAGACTTTAACGGGATCTAAAGACTTTAACGGGATCTAGAGACTTTAACGGGATCTAGAGACTTTAACGGGATCTAGAGACTTTAACGGGATCTCGAGACTTTAACGGGATCTAGAGACTTTAACGGGATCTAGAGTCTTTAACAGTAATTAGTCTTTAACAGTATCTAGAGACTTTAACGGGATCTCGAGACTTTAACGGGATCTCGAGACTTTAACGGGATCCCGAGACTTTAACGGGATCTCGAGACTTTAACGGGATCTAGAGACTTTAACGGGGATCTCGAGACTTTAACGGGGATCTCGAGACTTTAACGGGATCCAGAAAATTTAACGGGATCCAAAGACTTTAACGGGATCTAAAGACTTTAACGGGATCTAGAGACTTTAACGGTATCTTCTCTGAAGTAGCTTCAGTGGAAAAGTTCCATTTGAAACATTCACTATACTTATGTATGCCTTTAGCCCCTATGAATTCTGATCTTTGGGGCAAAACAATCATCATTGAAAATATTTATTTACCCCCTGTTATGATCTAACCTGTCCTGTCTCTCCCCTCCTCTCTCCCCCTCCTCACCTCTCTCCCTCTCCTCTCTTATCTCTCCTCTCCTGTCCTCTTTCCTCTCATCTCCTGTCCTCTCTCTTCCCATCTCTCCCCTCCTCTTCTCACTCCCCTCCTGTCCTCTCTCCTTTCCTGTCCTCTCTCCTTTCCTGTCCTCTCTCCTTTCCTGTCCTCTCTCCTTTCCTGTCCTCTCTCCTTTCCTGTCCTCTCTCCTTTCCTGTCCTCTCTCCTTTCCTGTCCTCTCTCCTTTCCTGTCCTCTCTCCTTTCCTGTCCTCTCTCCTTTCCTGTCCTCTCTCATCTCCTGTCCTCTCTCATCTCCTGTCCTCTCTCATCTCCTGTCCTCTCTCATCTCCTGTCCTCTCTCATCTCCTGTCCTCTCTCATCTCCTGTCTTCTCTCATCTCCTGTCCTCTCTCATCTCCTGTCCTCTCTCCTCTCCTCTCCTCTCTCTTCCCCTACTCTCTCTTCCCCTCCTGTTCTCTCCTCTCCTCTCTCTTCCCCTCCTGTTCTCTCCTCTCCTCTCCTCTCCTCTCATCTCCTGTCCTCTCTCCTCTCCTCTCCCCTCCTCTCTCTTCCCCTCCTGTCCTCTCTCCTCTCCTCTCCTCTCCTCTCCTCTCCTCTCCTCTCCTTCCCCTCCTCTCTCTTCCCCTGCTCTCTCCTCTCCTCTCCTCTCCTCTCCTCTCCCTCCCTCTCCTCTCCTCCCTCTCCTCTCCTCTCCTCTCCCTCTCCTCTCCCCCCTCCTCTCTCTTCCCCTCCTGTTCTCTCCTCTCTCCTCTCCCCTCAGACAGTATCATGCCCCCCCCCAACCAACAGCTGCTACCCACATAGAGGTCAGATTTCAGAGGTTGCTCCGCCTCTCGTTCTGGGCCATCGCCACAGAGGATGCTGGGAATGTGTCGCGGGCGCAGGAAGTTCCTCGCTGCCTCCCTCGCCCTGCTCTTCATCCCCGTACTCACCTGGCTCTACCTCTCCGCTGGCAACTTCCAAGGTAGGACCCAACTCTCCTGAACCACCTGATGCTGGAACAGGGCTTCTCTCCTCTGACCAGGCCTCTCTCTCTAGTCATGTCTAGATGCTGTAACAGGGCTTCTCTCCTCTGACCAGGCCTCTCTCTCTAGTCATGTCTAGGTGTTGTAACAGGGCTTCTCTCCTCTGACCAGGCCTCTCTCTCTCTCTAGTCATGTCTAGATGCTGTAACAGGGCTTCTCTCCTCTGACCAGGCCTCTCTCTCTCTAGTCATGTCTAGATGCTGTAACAGGGCTTCTCTCCTCTGACCAGGCCTCTCTCTCTCTCTAGTCATGTCTAGGTGTTGTAACAGGGCTTCTCTCCTCTGACCAGGCCTCTCTCTCTAGTCATGTCTAGATGCTGTAACAGGGCTTCTCTCCTCTGACCAGGCCTCTCTCTCTCTAGTCATGTCTAGGTGTTGTAACAGGGCTTCTCTCCTCTGACCAGGCCTCTCTCTCTCTTGTCATGTCTAGGTGTTGTAACAGGGCTTCTCTCCTCTGACCAGGCCTCTCTCTCTCTAGTCATGTCTAGGTGTTGTAACAGGGCTTCTCTCCTCTGACCAGGCCTCTCTCTCTCTAGTCATGTCTAGGTGTTGTAACAGGGCTTATCTCCTCTGACCTGGCCTCTCTCTCTCTCTAGTCATGTCTAGGTGTTGTAACAGGGCTTAGCACAGTGACTGTTCATCTCTTTTAGTCTGAGGAACCAGGCTACAGCAGCGCTAGGCTAGCACAGTGACTGTTCATCTCATTTAGTCTGAGGACCCAGGCTACAGCAGCGCTAGGCTAGCACAGTGACTGTTCATCTCATTTAGTCTGAGGACCCAGGCTACAGCAGTGCTAGGCTAGCACAGTGACTGTTCATCTCTTTTAGTCTGAGGACCCAGGCTACAGCAGCGCTAGGCTAGCACAGTGACTGTTTATCTCTTTTAGTCTGAGGACCCAGGCTACAGCAGCGCTAGGCTAGCACAGTGACTGTTTATCTCTTTTAGTCTGAGGACCCAGGCTACAGCAGCGCTAGGCTAGCACAGTGACTGTTCATCTCATTTAGTCTGAGGACCCAGGCTATAGCAGCACTAGGCTAGCACAGTGACTGTTCATCTCTTTTAGTTTGAGGACCCAGGCTACATTATCTTTTTTTTTAAACAGTTGCAAGCGACTCAGTGTTGTGTGATTTGTTAAAGGGTTTCAGAATGTTGCGGTATTCTCTGCTTCCCCCTCCCCCCCCTGGCCTTGGTGTGATTTGTACTGTAGCCAAAGGGGGTAGGGGGGGGGGTACAGCTACCAGCTCCCTCCATAATGAAATGTCACCCTTTTTGTTTCGGCTTAGATTTATATTCCCCTGGTCTTCGTTTTGGGACAGGAGACATACGCAGGGAGAGGACACACACACACCACCACACACACCACCCCACACACACACACGCCACCCCACACACCACCCCACACACACACACACACACACACACACACACACACACACACACACACACACACACACACACACACACACACACACACACACACACACACCACCCCCCCTCTCAGAGCCCCTTGTGAAGTCTGTTTCATCCAGGCTGTAATGAAACTGAATGGATTGGCTCGGTCTGAATGAACAGTGGTTTGTGTGTTTGTTTGAGGTGCTCTGTGATTGTGTATGGGAGTATTCACACAGGACAGAGCAGCCAGTTGGTCTTTACTCCACTGCCCGGCCACTTCCTTTACTTTTCAGTCTGTCTTCTTCTGTAAAACTCACCATCGATGGGAACATTATCCAGACTGCTTGCTGTCATGGGAACATTATCCAGACTGTTTGCTGTCATGGGAACATTATCCAGACTGTTTGCTGTCATGGGAACATAATCCAGACTGTTTTCTGTCATGGGAACATTATCCAGACTGTTTTCTGTCATGGGAACATTATCCAGACTGGTTTCTGACATGGGAACATTATCCAGACTGCTTGCTGTAATGGGAACATTATCCAGACTGGTTTCTGTCATGGGAACATTATCCAGACTGTTTTCTGTCATGGGAACATTATCCAGACTGTTTTCTGTCATGGGAACATTATCCAGACTGGTTTCTGTCATGGGAACATTATCCAGACTGTTTTCTGTCATGGGAACATTATCCAGACTGTTTGCTGTCATGGGAACATTATCCAGACTGTTTGCTGTCATGGGAACATTATCCAGACTGGTTTCTGTCATGGGAACATTATCCAGATTGGTTTCTGTCATGGGAACATTATCCAGACTGTTTTCTGTCATGGGAACAGCAGCACATTCAAATGTAATGTTACCATCTGCAAGTCTGATCCAGAGTCTTACAGTGGGGAGTCATTTAGCTGACTCTCTTATTCAGTGAGTCATTTAGCTGACTCTCTTATCTAGAGAGACTTACAGTAGTGAGGAATTTAGCTGACTCTCGTATCCAGAGAGACTTACAGTAGTGAGTCATTTAACTGACTCTCTTATTCAGTGAGTCATTTAACCGACTCTCTTATTCAGTGAGTCATTTAACTGACTCTCTTATTCAGTGAGTCATTTAACTGACTCTCTTATTCAGTGAGTCATTTAACTGACTCTCTTATTCGGTGAGTCATTTAGCTGACTCTCTTATTCGGTGAGTCATTTAGCTGTCTCTCTTATTCGGTGAGTCATTTAGCTGACTCTCTTATTCGGTGAGTCATTTAGCTGACTCTCTTATTCGATGAGTCATTTAGCTGACTCTCTTATTCGGTGAGTCATTTAGCTGACTCTCTTATTCGGTGAGTCATTTAGCTGACTCTCTTATTCGGTGAGTCATTTAGCTGACTCTCTTATTCGGTGAGTCATTTAGCTGACTCTCTTATTCGGTGAGTCATTTAGCTGACTCTCTTATTCGGTGAGTCATTTAGCTCACTCTCTTATTCGGTGAGTCATTTAGCTGACTCTCTTATCCGGTGAGTCTTACAGTGGGGTTCGATTCCAGGCTGTGTCACAACCCGGCTGTGGCCGGTTGTCCCATAGAGAGGTGAACAGCGTCGTCCGGGTTAGTGGAGGGTTTGGCCTGGGGGGCCCTTTACTTGGCTTCACGCACTTATTTTCCACCATAATTTGCAAATAAATTAATAAAAAAATCCTACAGTGTGATTTCCTGGATTATTTTTTTCTCATTTTGTCTGTCATTGTTTTACGTGTACCTATGATGAAAATTACAGGCCTCTCTCATCTTTTTAAGTGGGAGAACTTGCACAATTGGTGGCTGACTAATTACTTTTTTGCCCCACTGTAACACCTTATTCAGTCCTTAGTGGACCTACTGTATCTAACACCTCATTCAGTCCTTAGTGTATCTAACACCTTATTCAGTCCTTAGTGTATCTAACACCTTATTCCGTCCTTAGTGATCCTACTGTATCTAACACC
This sequence comes from Oncorhynchus masou masou, assembly GCF_036934945.1. Classification (NCBI taxonomy): domain Eukaryota; kingdom Metazoa; phylum Chordata; class Actinopteri; order Salmoniformes; family Salmonidae; genus Oncorhynchus; species Oncorhynchus masou. Next base: position 224,075 of record NW_027013240.1, on the reverse strand, counting down.
TTATTCAGTCCTTAGTGGACCTACTGTATCTAACACCTTATTCAGTCCTTAGTGATCCTACTGTATCTAACACCTCATTCAGTCCTTAGTGTATCTAACACCTTATTCAGTCCTTAGTTTATCTAACACCTTATTCAGTCCTTAGTGATCCTACTGTATCTAACACCTTATTCAGTCCTTAGTGGACCTACTGTATCTAACACCTTATTCAGTCCTTAGTGGACCTACTGTATCTAACACCTTATTCAGTCCTTAGTGGACCTACTGTATCTAACACCTTATTCAGTCCTTAGTGGTTCTACTGTATCTAACACCTTATTCAGTCCTTAGTGGTCCTACTGTATCTAACACCTTATTCAGTCCTTAGTGTATCTAACACCTTATTCAGTCCTTAGTGGACCTACTGTATCTAACACCTTATTCAGTCCTTACTGTAGCTAACACCTTATTCAGTCCTTAGTGTATCTAACACCTTATTCAGTCCTTAGTGGACCTACTGTATCTAACACCTTATTCAGTCCTTAGTGGACCTACTGTATCTAACACCTTATTCAGTCCTTAGTGGGCCTAGTGTATCTAACACCTTATTCAGTCCTTACTGTAGCTAACACCTTATTCAGTCCTTAGTGTATCTAACACCTTATTCAGTCCTTAGTGGACCTACTGTATCTAACACCTTATTCAGTCCTTAGTGGACCTACTGTATCTAACACCTTATTCAGTCCTTAGTGGGCCTACTGTATCTAACACCTTATTCAGTCCTTAGTGGTCCTACTGTATCTAACACCTTATTCAGTCCTTAGTGATCCTACTGTATCTAACACCTTATTCAGTCCCTAGTGGTCCTTCTGTATCTAACACCTTATTCAGTCCTTACTGTAGCTAACACCTTATTCAGTCCTTAGTGGACCTACTGTATCTAACACCTTATTCAGTCCTTAGTGGTCCTACTGTATCTAACACCTTATTCAGTCCTTAGTGGTCCTACTGTATTTAACACCTTATTCAGTCCTTAGTGGTCCTACTGTATCTAACACCTTATTCAGCCCTTAGTGGTCCTACTGTATCTAACACCTTATTCAGTCCTTAGTGGACCTACTGTATCTAACACCTTATTCAGTCCTTAGTGGACCTACTGTATCTAACACCTTATTCAGTCCTTAGTGTTCCTACTGTATCTAACACCTTATTCAGTCCTTAGTGGTCCTACTGTATCTAACACCTTATTCAGTCCTTAGTGGACCTACTGTATCTAACACCTTATTCAGTCCTTAGTGGTCCTACTGTATCTAACACCTTATTCAGTCCTTAGTGGTCCTACTGTATCTAACACCTTATTCATTCCTTACTGTATCTAACACCTTATTCAGTCCTTAGTGGTCCTACTGTATCTAACACCTTATTCAGTCCTTAGTGGACCTACTGTATCTAACACCTTATTCAGTCCTTAGTGTATCTAACACCTTATTCAGTCCTTAGTGATCCTACTGTATCTAACACCTTATTCAGTCCTTAGTGATCCTACTGTATCTAACACCTTTTTCAGTCCTTACTGTATCTAACACCTTAATCAGTCCTTAGTGGACCTACTGTATCTAACACCCTTTTCAGTCCTTAGTGGACCTACTGTATCTAACACCTTATTCAGTCCTTAGTGGACCTACTGTATCTAACACCTTATTCAGTCCTTAGTGGACCTATCATCTAATGCACCTCTTAGCCAACTAGTGTGTTCCAAACACTAACCAATCAGGCCTCTGTGCCCCAAATGGCACTAGGCTATTCATGGTCTGTTTGGATGCCCTGCTCCCCTGTTTGGATGCCCTGCTCCTCTGTTTTGATGCCCTGCTCCTCTGTTTGGATGCCCTGCTCCTCTGTTTGGATGCCCTGCTCCCCTGTTTGGATGCCCTGCTCCTCTGTTTGGATGCCCTGCTCCCCTGTTTGGATGCCCTGCTCCCCTGCCCTGCTCCCCTGTTTGGATGCCCTGCTCCCCTGCCCTGCTCCCCTGTTTAGATGCCCTGCTCCCCTGCCCTGCTCCCCTGTTTGGATGCCCTGCTCCCCTGCCCTGCTCCCCTGTTTGGATGCCCTGCTCCCCTGCCCTGCTCCCCTGTTTAGATGCCCTGCTCCCCTGCCCTGCTCCCCTGTTTGGATGCCCTGCTCCCCTGCCCTGCTCCCCTGTTTGGATGCCCTGCTCCCCTGCCCTGCTCCCCTGTTTAGATGCCCTGCTCCCCTGCCCTGCTCCCCTGTTTAGATGCCCTGCTCCCCTGCCCTGCTCCCCTGTTTAGATGCCCTGCTCCCCTGCCCTGCTCCCCTGTGATGCTCCCTGCTCCCCTGTGATGCTCCCTGGTCGTTCATGTATGACACATTTATTTGGAGTTTCCCCTACCATGCTTCCGTTCACACCGTTACCGAGGAGACATCTGGCGTGTGGCAGCCTGGCGGGCAGCGGGGCGGGAGCATCCTTCGTGTGACAGCAGCCCGCTCACCTGACAGCCTGCGTGAATCACCTAGCGCCCGGCGTTGAGCAGTGGAGCAGAGCACGCCAAACAGAACTGAGCGGGGGAACAGTGAGGACGCCAAATAGACTCCATTTTGTCATTTGTACTGGCCCTTGTATGAGCATGCTGTCCTTTAGCAGGCCGATGCCAAAATACCTATTTATTAAGTTCAGTACCGTGATGCCAAGTGAAGCAACAGGCCTCCCGCAAGGTCCCTCAATGTCTTCCTCTTGCTGGGCTATGACACAACGAAGCAGGGAGAATTGGGGACACAAGGTCCCTCAATGTCTTCCTCTTGCTGGGCTATGACACAACGAAGCAGGGAGAATAGGGGACACGAGGCGTAGCCTTCATTCCTGGTCCTGGGGACAAAGTGCGGTACTTTGTTTTGTGTTTTTGTTCCAGCCCAGCACCAACACGTCACCATTCAAAGATGGTGGATCGCCAGAGCATTTTACCACCTGTCACAGTGTGTCAACACTCTACTGTATATATCCCCTCTACTGTATTTAGCCTCTCTACTGTATAGAGCCTCTCTACTGTATAGAGCCTCTCTACTGTATATAGCCTCTCTACTGTATTTAGCCTCTCTACTGTATATAGCCTCTCTACTGTATATAACTCCTCTACTGTATGTAGCCTCTCTACTGTATATAGCCTTTCTACTGTATATAGCCTTTCTACTGTATATAGCCTTTCTACTGTATATAGCCTCTCTACTGTATATAGCCTCTCTACTGTATATAGCCTCTCTACTGTATATAGCCTCTCTACTGTATATAGCCTCTTTACTGTATAGAGCCTCTCTATTGTATATAGCCTCACTACTGTATATAACCTCTACTGTATGTAGCCCCTCTACTGTATGTAGCCCCTCTACTGTATGTAGCCCCTCTACTGTATGTAGCCCCTCTACTGTATGTAGCCCCTCTACTGTATGTAGTCTCTCTACTGGGGCGGCAGGGTAGCCTAGTGGTTAGAGCGTTGGACTAGTAACCGAAAGCTGACAAGGTACAAATCGGTCGTTCTGCCCCCGAACAAGGCAGTCAACCCACTGTTCCAAGGCCGTCATTGAAAATAAGAATTTGTTCTTAATGTCATATTATATATATATATATATATATATATATACAGTGTTTTTACAATGTACAAATGGTAAAGGACACAAGATAAAATAAATAAGCATAGATATGGGTTGTATTTACAATGGTGCGTGTTCTTCACTGGTTGCCCTTTTCTCGTCTCCGTCTCCCGCTTGCTGTGGCTCTTCCTCTAGCTCTCTCTCTCTCTCTCTCTCTCTCTCTCCGTCTCCCGCTTGCTGTGGCCCTATCATCTAGCTCTCTCTCTCTCGCTCCGTCTCCCTCTTGCTGTGGTTCTCTCTCTCTCTCTCTCTCCATCTCCCTCTTGCTGTGGTTCTCCCTCTCCCTCTCTCTCTCCGTCTCTCTCTTGCTGTGGTTCTCCCTCTGGCTCTCTTTCTCTATCGCTCCGTCTCCCTATCACTGTGGCTCTTCCTCTAGCTTTCTCTCTCTGTCTCCCTCTTGCTGTGGTTCTCCTAGCTCTCTCGCTCCGTCTCCCTATCGCTGTGGCTCTCCTTCAAGCTCCATCTCCCTCTTGCTGTGGCTCTCCAAGCTCTTTCTCTCTCTCTCCCTTTGTCTCCCTATCACTGTGGTTCTCCCTCTGGCTCTCTCTCTCTCCGTCTCCCTATCGCTGTGGCTCTCCTCGCTCTCTTTCTCTCTCGCTCCATCTCTCTCTCCCTCTCCTCTCTCTCTCTTGCTCCATCTATCTCTCCCTCTCTCTATGGCTCTCCTCGCTCTCCTGTCTCGCTCCATCTCTCTCTCCCTCTCCTTGCTCTCCTCTCTCTCTCCATCTATCTCTCCCCTCTCCTCTCTCTCTCCATCTCTCTCTCCCGCTCCTCTCCCCTCTCTCCATCTCTCTCTCCCGCTCCTCTCTCCTCCATCTCCCTCTCCTCTCTCCTCCATCTCCCTCTCCCCTCTCCATCTCTCTCTCCCGCTCCTCTCCTCCATCTCCCTCTCCTCTCTCCTCCATCTCCCTCTCCTCTCTCCTCCATCTCCCTCTCCTCTCTCTCTCCATCTATCTCCCGCTGTGGCCTGCTCATCATGCATATAGAGCACATCCCACATTTAGAAACGCAGGGCGGCTTTTCTTTTTGGTAATTCAACACTGATGCTGTTCTCCATCCATCTATATCTCCAACTGGGGCAGCAAGCGTCGAGGGAATTAGCATAATGTGACCGCGGGGTGGGGCTTCTCATCACCATGGTGACGTAATGATGAAGTTTCCATAAACATGAATGTCCCAATTAATGTAAAAGTTGAGGATGTTTGGTTTTTCGACCCCGGTATAAACATGTTGAATATTCATTAGGAGTAACAGGAAGTTGATAAATAATGATGCGCAGCCTAGCAGCGGTCTCCATGGTCACCTAGTTTGAGTCAGCATATTTCCATTAGACCAACCAGACGGCTCAGAGCGCAGTGGACTGTTTCTGCCGAAGTCCTGAGGAAGTCCTCAGGCTGTGTATACAGTATTACAGGATTCAAAGGTCGACAGGGCGCGTGGAAAGGTGGTGGGCGCGTGGAAAGGTGGTGGGCGCGTGGAAAGGTGGTGGGCGCGTGGAAAGGTGGTGGGCGCGTGGAAAGGGAAAGGTAGTGGGCACGTGGAAAGGTGGTGGGCATGTGGAAAGGTGGTGGGCACGGAAAGGGAAAGGTAGTGGGCACGTGGAAAGGTGGTGGGCATGTGGAAAGGTGGTGGGCACGTGGAAAGGTAGTGGGCGCGTGGAAAGGTAGTGGGCGCGTGGAAAGGTAGTGGGCGCGTGGAAAGGTGGTGGGCGCGTGGAAAGGGAAAGGTAGTGGGCGCGTGGAAAGGGAAAGGTAGTGGGCACGTGGAAAGGTGGTGGGCACGTGGAAAGGTGGTGGGCACGGAAAGGGAAAGGTAGTGGGTGCGTGGAAAGGGAAAGGTAGTGGGCACGTGGAAAGGGAAAGGTAGTGGGCACGTGGAAAGGGAAAGGTAGTGGGCGCGTGGAAAGGTGGTGGGCACGTGGAAAGGTGGTGGGCACGGAAAGGGAAAGGTAGTGGGCGCGTGGAAAGGGAAAGGTAGTGGGCACGTGGAAAGGTGGTGGGCACGTGGAAAGGTGGTGGGCACGGAAAGGGAAAGGTAGTGGGCGCGTGGAAAGGGAAAGGTAGTGGGCACGTGGAAAGGGAAAGGTAGTGGGCACGTGGAAAGGGAAAGGTAGTGGGCGCGTGGAAAGGTAGTGGGCACGTGGAAAGGAAAGGTAGTGGGCACGTGGAAAGGAAAGGTAGTGGGCACGTGGAAAGGTGGTGGGCACGTGGAAAGGAAAGGTAGTGGGCACGTGGAAAGGTAGTGGGCACGTGGAAAGGTGGTGGGCACGGAAAGGGAAAGGTAGTGGGCGCGTGGAAAGGGAAAGGTAGTGGGCGCGTGGAAAGGTGGTGGGCGCGTGGAAAGGGAAAGGTAGTGGGCACGTGGAAAGGGAAAGGTAGTGGGCGCGTGGAAAGGTGGTGGGCACATGGAAAGGAAAGGTAGTGGGCACGTGGAAAGGGAAAGGTAGTGGGCACGTGGAAAGGTGGTGGGCACGTGGAAAGGAAAGGTAGTGGGCACGTGGAAAGGGAAAGGTAGTGGGCACGTGGAAAGGTGGTGGGCACGTGGAAAGGTGGTGGGCACGGAAAGGGAAAGGTAGTGGGCGCGTGGAAAGGTGGTGGGCACGGAAAGGGAAGGTAGTGGGCACGTGGAAAGGTGGTGGGCACGGAAAGGGAAAGGTGGTGGGCACGTGGAAAGGTGGTGGGCACGGAAAGGGAAAGGTAGTGGGCACGTGGAAAGGTGGTGGGCACGGAAAGGGAAAGGTGGTGGGCATGTGGAAAGGTGGTGGGCACGGAAAGGGAAAGGTAGTGGGCACGTGGAAAGGTGGTGGGCACGGAAAGGGAAAGGTGGTGGGCGCGTGGAAAGGGAAAGGTGGTGGGCGCGTGGAAAGGGAAAGGTGGTGGGCACGTGGAAAGGGAAAGGTGGTGGGCGCGTGGAAAGGTGGTGGGCACGGAAAGGGAAAGGTGGTGGGCACGTGGAAAGGTGGTGGGCACGGAAAGGGAAAGGTAGTGGGCACGTGGAAAGGTGGTGGGCACGGAAAGGGAAAGGTGGTGGGCACGTGGAAAGGTGGTGGGCACGGAAAGGGAAAGGTAGTGGGCACGTGGAAAGGTGGTGGGCACGGAAAGGGAAAGGTAGTGGGCACGTGGAAAGGTGGTGGGCACGGAAAGGGAAAGGTGGTGGGCACGTGGAAAGGTGGTGGGCACGGAAAGGGAAAGGTAGTGGGCACGTGGAAAGGTGGTGGGCACGGAAAGGGAAAGGTGGTGGGCACGTGGAAAGGGAAAGGTGGTGGGCGCGTGGAAAGGTGGTGGGCACGGAAAGGGAAAGGTAGTGGGCACGTGGAAAGGTGGTGGGCACGTGGAAAGGTGGTGGGCACGTGGAAAGGTGGTGGGCACGTGGAAAGGTGGTGGGCACGTGGAAAGGTAGTGGGCGCGTGGAAAGGTGGTGGGCGCGTGGAAAGGGAAGGTAGTGGGCACGTGGAAAGGTGGTGGGCACGTGGAAGGTGGTGGGCACGGAAAGGGAAAGGTAGTGGGCGCGTGGAAAGGGAAAGGTAGTGGGCACGTGGAAAGGTGGTGGGCACGTGGAAAGGTGGTGGGCACGGAAAGGGAAAGGTAGTGGGCGCGTGGAAAGGGAAAGGTAGTGGGCGCGTGGAAAGGGAAAGGTGGTGGGCACGTGGAAAGGGAAAGGTAGTGGGCACGTGGAAAGGGAAAGGTAGTGGGCGCGTGGAAAGGTGGTGGGCACGTGGAAAGGTGGTGGGCACGGAAAGGGAAAGGTAGTGGGCGCGTGGAAAGGGAAAGGTAGTGGGCACGTGGAAAGGTGGTGGGCACGTGGAAAGGTGGTGGGCACGGAAAGGGAAAGGTAGTGGGCGCGTGGAAAGGGAAAGGTAGTGGGCACGTGGAAAGGGAAAGGTAGTGGGCACGTGGAAAGGGAAAGGTAGTGGGCGCGTGGAAAGGTGGTGGGCACGTGGAAAGGAAAGGTAGTGGGCACGTGGAAAGGGAAAGGTAGTGGGCACGTGGAAAGGTGGTGGGCACGTGGAAAGTAAAGGTAGTGGGCACGTGGAAAGGGAAAGGTAGTGGGCACGTGGAAAGGTGGTGGGCACGTGGAAAGGTGGTGGGCACGGAAAGGGAAAGGTAGTGGGCGCGTGGAAAGGGAAAGGTAGTGGGCGCGTGGAAAGGTGGTGGGCACGTGGAAAGGGAAAGGTAGTGGGCACGTGGAAAGGGAAAGGTAGTGGGCGCGTGGAAAGGTGGTGGGCACGTGGAAAGGAAAGGTAGTGGGCACGTGGAAAGGGAAAGGTAGTGGGCACGTGGAAAGGTGGTGGGCACGTGGAAAGGAAAGGTAGTGGGCACGTGGAAAGGGAAAGGTAGTGGGCACGTGGAAAGGTGGTGGGCACGTGGAAAGGTGGTGGGCACGGAAAGGGAAAGGTAGTGGGCGCGTGGAAAGGTGGTGGGCACGGAAAGGGAAAGGTAGTGGGCACGTGGAAAGGTGGTGGGCACGGAAAGGGAAAGGTGGTGGGCACGTGGAAAGGTGGTGGGCACGGAAAGGGAAAGGTAGTGGGCACGTGGAAAGGTGGTGGGCACGGAAAGGGAAAGGTGGTGGGCACGTGGAAAGGTGGTGGGCACGGAAACGGAAAGGTAGTGGGCACGTGGAAAGGTGGTGGGCACGGAAAGGGAAAGGTGGTGGGCGCGTGGAAAGGGAAAGGTGGTGGGCACGTGGAAAGGGAAAGGTGGTGGGCGCGTGGAAAGGTGGTGGGCACGGAAAGGGAAAGGTGGTGGGCACGTGGAAAGGTGGTGGGCACGGAAAGGGAAAGGTAGTGGGCACGTGGAAAGGTGGTGGGCACGGAAAGGGAAAGGTGGTGGGCACGTGGAAAGGTGGTGGGCACGGAAAGGGAAAGGTGGTGGGCACGTGGAAAGGTGGTGGGCACGGAAAGGGAAAGGTAGTGGGCACGTGGAAAGGTGGTGGGCACGGAAAGGGAAAGGTGGTGGGCGCGTGGAAAGGGAAAGGTGGTGGGCATGTGGAAAGGGAAAGGTGGTGGGCGCGTGGAAAGGTGGTGGGCACGGAAAGGGAAAGGTAGTGGGCACGTGGAAAGGTGGTGGGCACGTGGAAAGGTGGTGGGCACGTGGAAAGGTAGTGGGCGCGTGGAAAGGTGGTGGGCGCGTGGAAAGGGAAAGGTAGTGGGCACGTGGAAAGGTGGTGGGCACGTGGAAAGGTGGTGGGCACGGAAAGGGAAAGGTAGTGGGCGCGTGGAAAGGGAAAGGTAGTGGGCACGTGGAAAGGTGGTGGGCACGTGGAAAGGTGGTGGGCACGGAAAGGGAAAGGTAGTGGGCGCGTGGAAAGGGAAAGGTAGTGGGCACGTGGAAAGGGAAAGGTAGTGGGCACGTGGAAAGGGAAAGGTAGTGGGCGCGTGGAAAGGTGGTGGGCACGTGGAAAGGTGGTGGGCACGGAAAGGGAAAGGTAGTGGGCGCGTGGAAAGGGAAAGGTAGTGGGCACTTGGAAAGGTGGTGGGCACGTGGAAAGGTGGTGGGCACGGAAAGGGAAAGGTAGTGGGCGCGTGGAAAGGGAAAGGTAGTGGGCACGTGGAAAGGGAAAGGTAGTGGGCACGTGGAAAGGGAAAGGTAGTGGGCGCGTGGAAAGGTGGTGGGCACGTGGAAAGGAAAGGTAGTGGGCACGTGGAAAGGGAAAGGTAGTGGGCACGTGGAAAGGTGGTGGGCACGTGGAAAGGAAAGGTAGTGGGCACGTGGAAAGGGAAAGGTAGTGGGCACGTGGAAAGGTGGTGGGCACGTGGAAAGGTGGTGGGCACGGAAAGGGAAAGGTAGTGGGCGCGTGGAAAGGGAAAGGTAGTGGGCGCGTGGAAAGGTGGTGGGCACGTGGAAAGGGAAAGGTAGTGGGCACGGAAAGGGAAAGGTGGTGGGCGCGTGGAAAGGGAAAGGTGGTGGGCACGTGGAAAGGGAAAGGTGGTGGGCGCGTGGAAAGGTGGTGGGCACGGAAAGGGAAAGGTAGTGGGCACGTGGAAAGGTAGTGGGCGCGTGGAAAGGTGGTGGGCGCGTGGAAAGGGAAAGGTAGTGGGCACGTGGAAAGGTGGTGGGCACGTGGAAAGGTGGTGGGCACGGAAAGGGAAAGGTAGTGGGCGCGTGGAAAGGGAAAGGTAGTGGGCACGTGGAAAGGGAAAGGTAGTGGGCACGTGGAAAGGGAAAGGTAGTGGGCGCGTGGAAAGGTGGTGGGCACGTGGAAAGGTGGTGGGCACGGAAAGGGAAAGGTAGTGGGCGCGTGGAAAGGGAAAGGTAGTGGGCACGTGGAAAGGTGGTGGGCACGTGGAAAGGTGGTGGGCACGGAAAGGGAAAGGTAGTGGGCGCGTGGAAAGGGAAAGGTAGTGGGCACGTGGAAAGGGAAAGGTAGTGGGCATGTGGAAAGGGAAAGGTAGTGGGCGCGTGGAAAGGTGGTGGGCACGTGGAAAGGAAAGGTAGTGGGCACGTGGAAAGGGAAAGGTAGTGGGCGCGTGGAAAGGTGGTGGGCACGTGGAAAGGTGGTGGGCACGGAAAGGGAAAGGTAGTGGGCGCGTGGAAAGGGAAAGGTAGTGGGCACGTGGAAAGGTGGTGGGCACGTGGAAAGGTGGTGGGCACGGAAAGGGAAAGGTAGTGGGCGCGTGGAAAGGGAAAGGTAGTGGGCACGTGGAAAGGGAAAGGTAGTGGGCACGTGGAAAGGGAAAGGTAGTGGGCGCGTGGAAAGGTGGTGGGCACGTGGAAAGGAAAGGTAGTGGGCACGTGGAAAGGGAAAGGTAGTGGGCACGTGGAAAGGTGGTGGGCACGTGGAAAGGAAAGGTAGTGGGCACGTGGAAAGGGGAAAGGTAGTGGGCACGTGGAAAGGTGGTGGGCACGTGGAAAGGTGGTGGGCACGGAAAGGGAAAGGTAGTGGGCGCGTGGAAAGGGAAAGGTAGTGGGCGCGTGGAAAGGTGGTGGGCACGTGGAAAGGGAAAGGTAGTGGGCACGTGGAAAGGGAAAGGTAGTGGGCGCGTGGAAAGGTGGTGGGCACGTGGAAAGGAAAGGTAGTGGGCACGTGGAAAGGGAAAGGTAGTGGGCACGTGGAAAGGTGGTGGGCACGTGGAAAGGAAAGGTAGTGGGCACGTGGAAAGGGAAAGGTAGTGGGCACGTGGAAAGGTGGTGGGCACGTGGAAAGGTGGTGGGCACGGAAAGGGAAAGGTAGTGGGCGCGTGGAAAGGTGGTGGGCACGGAAAGGGAAAGGTAGTGGGCACGTGGAAAGGTGGTGGGCACGGAAAGGGAAAGGTGGTGGGCACGTGGAAAGGTGGTGGGCACGTGGAAAGGTGGTGGGCACGGAAAGGGAAAGGTGGTGGGCACGTGGAAAGGTGGTGGGCACGGAAAGGGAAAGGTAGTGGGCACGTGGAAAGGTGGTGGGCGCGTGGAAAGGGAAAGGTGGTGGGCACGTGGAAAGGGAAAGGTGGTGGGCGCGTGGAAAGGTGGTGGGCACGGAATGGGAAAGGTGGTGGGCACGTGGAAAGGTGGTGGGCACGGAAAGGGAAAGGTAGTGGGCACGTGGAAAGGTGGTGGGCACGGAAAGGGAAAGGTGGTGGGCACGTGGAAAGGTGGTGGGCACGGAAAGGGAAAGGTAGTGGGCACGTGGAAAGGTGGTGGGCACGGAAAGGGAAAGGTAGTGGGCACGTGGAAAGGTGGTGGGCACGGAAAGGGAAAGGTGGTGGGCACGTGGAAAGGTGGTGGGCACGGAAAGGGAAAGGTAGTGGGCACGTGGAAAGGTGGTGGGCACGGAAAGGGAAAGGTGGTGGGCGCGTGGAAAGGGAAAGGTGGTGGGCGCGTGGAAAGGTGGTGGGCACGGAAAGGGAAAGGTAGTGGGCACGTGGAAAGGTGGTGGGCACGGAAAGGGAAGGTGGTGGGCGCGTGGAAAGGGAAGGTGGTGGGCACGTGGAAAGGGAAAGGTGGTGGGCACGTGGAAAGGTGGTGGGCACGGAAAGGGAAAGGTGGTGGGCACGTGGAAAGGGAAAGGTGGTGGGCACGTGGAAAGGGAAAGGTAGTGGGCACGTGGAAAGGGAAAGGTAGTGGGCACGTGGAAAGGTGGTGGGCACGTGGAAAGGGAAAGGTAGTGGGCACGTGGAAAGGGAAAGGTAGTGGGCACGTGGAAAGGTGGTGGGCACGTGGAAAGGAAAGGTGGTGGGCACGGAAAGGGAAAGGTAGTGGGCACGTGGAAAGGGAAAGGTAGTGGGCACGAGGAAAGGAAAGGTAGTGGGCACGTGGAAAGGTGGTGGGCACGGAAAGGGGAAGGTGGTGGGCACGTGGAAAGGAAAGGTAGTGGGCACGTGGAAGGGAAAGGTAGTGGGCACGTGGAAAGGTGGTGGGCACGTGGAAAGGTAGTGGGCACATGGAAAGGAAAGGTAGTGGGCACGTGGAAAGGAAAGGTAGTGGGCACGTGGAAAGGAAAGGTAGTGGGCACGTGGAAAGGGAAAGGTGGTTGGCACGTGGAAAGGGAAAGGTGGTGGGCGCGTGGAAAGGTGGTGGGCGCGTGGAAAGGAAAGGTAGTGGGCACATGGAAAGGGAAAGGTAGTGGGCACGTGGAAAGGGAAAGGTGGTGGGCACGTGGAAAGGAAAGGTAGTGGGCACGTGGAAAGGGAAAGGTAGTGGGCACGTGGAAAGGGAAAGGTGGTGGGCACGTGGAAAGGGAAAGGTGGTGGGCACGTGGAAAGGAAAGGTAGTGGGCACGTGGAAGGGAAAGGTAGTGGGCACGTGGAAAGGTGGTGGGCACGTGGAAAGGTAGTGGGCACATGGAAAGGAAAGGTAGTGGGCACGTGGAAAGGAAAGGTAGTGGGCACGTGGAAAGGAAAGGTAGTGGGCACGTGGAAAGGGAAAGGTGGTTGGCACGTGGAAAGGGAAAGGTGGTGGGCGCGTGGAAAGGTGGTGGGCGCGTGGAAAGGGAAAGGTAGTGGGCACATGGAAAGGGAAAGGTAGTGGGCACGTGGAAAGGGAAAGGTGGTGGGCACGTGGAAAGGAAAGGTAGTGGGCACGTGGAAAGGGAAAGGTAGTGGGCCCGTGGAAAGGGAAAGGTGGTGGGCACGTGGAAAGGGGGGAAGGTGGTGGGCGCGTGGAAAGGTGGTGGGCGCGTGGAAAGGGAAAGGTAGTGGGCACGTGGAAAGGGAAAGGTCGTGGGCACGTGGAAAGGGAAAGGTAGTGGGCACGTGGAAAGGGAAAGGTGGTGGGCACGTGGAAAGGGAAAGGTGGTGGGCACGTGGAAAGGGAAAGGTGGTGGGCACGTGGAAAGGGAAAGATAGTGGGCGCGTGGAAAGGGAAAGGTAGTGGGCGCGTGGAAAGGGAAAAGTAATGGGCACGTGGAAAGGTAGTGGGCGCGTGGAAAGGTAGTGGGCGCGTGGAAAGGTAGTGGGCGCGTGGAAAGGTAGTGGGCGTGTGGAAGGGAAAGGTAGTGGGCACGTGGAAAGGAAAGGTAGTGGGCACGTGGAAAGGGAAAGGTAGTGGGCACGTGGAAAGGAAAAGTGGTGGGCACGTGGAAAGGGAAAGATAGTGGGCACGTGGAAAGGAAAGGTAGTGGGCACGTGGAAAGGGAAAGGTAGTGGGCACGTGGAAAGGGAAAGGTAGTGGGCACGTGGAAAGGGAAAGGTAGTGGGCACGTGGAAAGGGAAAGGTGGTGGGCGCGTGGAAAGGGAAAGGTGGTGGGCGCGTGGAAAGGGAAAGGTGGTGGGCGCGTGGAAAGGAAAGGTAGTGGGCACGTGGAAAGGGAAAGGTAGTGGGCACGTGGAAAGGGAAAGGTAGTGGGCACGTGGAAAGGGAAAGGTAGTGGGCACGTGGAAAGGGAAAGGTAGTGGGCACGTGGAAAGGGAAAGGTAGTGGGCGCGTGAAAAGGGAAAGGTGGTGGGCGCGCGTGGAAAGGGAAAGGTGGTGGGCGCGTGGAAAGGTGGTGGGCGCGTGGAAAGGTGGTGGGCGCGTGGAAGGGGAAAGGTGGTGGGCGCGTGGAAAGGTGGTGGGCACGGAAAGGGAAAGGTGGTGGGCGCGTGGAAAGGTGGTGGGCACGGAAAGGGAAAGGTGGTGGGCGCGTGGAAAGGTGGTGGGCACGGAAAGGGAAAGGTGGTGGGCGCGTGGAAAGGGAAAGGTGGTGGGCGCGTGGAAAGGGAAAGGTGGTGGGCACGTGGAAAGGGAAAGGTAGTGGGCGTGTGGAAGGGAAAGATAGTGGACGCGTGGAAAGGGAAAGGTGGTGGGCGCGTGGAAAGGAAAGGTAGTGGGCACGTGGAAAGGAAAGGTGGTGGGCGCGTGGAAAGGTGGTGGGCGCGTGGAAAGGTGGTGGGCGCGTGGAAAGGAAAGGTAGTGGGCACGTGGAAAGGAAAGGTGGTGGGCGCGTGGAAAGGAAAGGTAGTGGGCACGTGGAAAGGAAAGGTGGTGGGCGCGTGGAAAGGTGGTGGGCGCGTGGAAAGGTAGTGGGCACGTGGAAAGGAAAGGTGGTGGGCGCGTGGAAAGGTGGTGGGCGCGTGGAAAGGTGGTGGGCACGGAAAGGGGAAGGTGGTGGGCACGTGGAAAGGAAAGGTAGTGGGCACGTGGAAAGGAAAGGTGGTGGGCGCGTGGAAAGGTGGTGGGCGCGTGGAAAGGTGGTGGGCACGGAAAGGGGAAGGTGGTGGGCACGTGGAAAGGAAAGGTAGTGGGCACGTGGAAAGGAAAGGTAGTGGGCACGTGGAAAGGTGGTGGGCACGTGGAAAGGGGAAGGTGGTGGGCACGTGGAAAGGAAAGGTAGTGGGCGCGTGGAAAGGAAAGGTAGTGGGCGCGTGGAAAGGAAAGGTAGTGGGCGCGTGGAAAGGAAAGGTAGTGGGCGCGGGGAAAGGAAAGGTAGTGGGCGCGTGGAAAGGTGGTGGGCACGGAAAGGGGAAGGTGGTGGGCACGTGGAAAGGAAAGGTAGTGGGCACGTGGAAAGGTGGTGGGTACGGAAAGGGGAAGGTGGTGGGCACGTGGAAAGGAAAGGTAGTGGGCACGTGGAAAGGAAAGGTGGTGGGCACGTGGAAAGGAAAGGTGGTGGGCACGTGGAAAGGAAAGGTGGTGGGCGCGTGGAAAGGAAAGGTAGTGGGCACGTGGAAAGGTGGTGGGCACGTGGAAAGGAAAGGTAGTGGGCACGTGGAAAGGAAAGGTAGTGGGCACGTGGGAAGGTGGTGGGCACGTGGAAAGGGGAAGGTGGTGGGCACGTGGAAAGGAAAGGTAGTGGGCACATGGAAAGGAAAGGTAGTGGGCACGTGGAAAGGTAGTGGGCACGTGGAAAGGAAAGGTAGTGGGCACGTGGAAAGGAAAGGTAGTGGGCACGTGGAAAGGAAAGGTAGTGGGCACGTGGAAAGGGAAAGGTGGTTGGCACGTGGAAAGGGAAAGGTGGTGGGCGCGTGGAAAGGTGGTGGGCGCGTGGAAAGGGAAAGGTAGTGGGCACATGGAAAGGGAAAGGTAGTGGGCACGTGGAAAGGGAAAGGTGGTGGGCACGTGGAAAGGAAAGGTAGTGGGCACGTGGAAAGGGAAAGGTAGTGGGCACGTGGAAAGGGAAAGGTGGTGGGCACGTGGAAAGGGAAAGGTGGTGGGCGCGTGGAAAGGTGGTGGGCGCGTGGAAAGGGAAAGGTAGTGGGCACGTGGAAAGGGAAAGGTAGTGGGCACGTGGAAAGGGAAAGGTAGTGGGCACGTGGAAAGAAAAGGTGGTGGGCACGTGGAAAGGGAAAGGTGGTGGGCACGTGGAAAGGGAAAGGTGGTGGGCACGTGGAAAGGGAAAGATAGTGGGCGCGTGGAAAGGGAAAGGTAGTGGGCGCGTGGAAAGGGAAAAGTAATGGGCACGTGGAAAGGTAGTGGGCGCGTGGAAAGGTAGTGGGCGCGTGGAAAGGTAGTGGGCGCGTGGAAAGGTAGTGGGCGTGTGGAAGGGAAAGGTAGTGGGCACGTGGAAAGGAAAGGTAGTGGGCACGTGGAAAGGGAAAGGTAGTGGGCACGTGGAAAGGAAAAGTGGTGGGCACGTGGAAAGGGAAAGATAGTGGGCACGTGGAAAGGAAAGGTAGTGGGCACGTGGAAAGGGAAAGGTAGTGGGCACGTGGAAAGGGAAAGGTAGTGGGCACGTGGAAAGGGAAAGGTAGTGGGCACGTGGAAAGGGAAAGGTGGTGGGCGCGTGGAAAGGGAAAGGTGGTGGGCGCGTGGAAAGGGAAAGGTGGTGGGCGCGTGGAAAGGAAAGGTAGTGGGCACGTGGAAAGGGAAAGGTAGTGGGCACATGGAAAGGGAAAGGTAGTGGGCACGTGGAAAGGGAAAGGTAGTGGGCACGTGGAAAGGGAAAGGTAGTGGGCACGTGGAAAGGGAAAGGTAGTGGGCGCGTGGAAAGGGAAAGGTGGTGGGCGCGTGGAAAGGGAAAGGTGGTGGGCGCGTGGAAAGGTGGTGGGCGCGTGGAAAGGTGGTGGGCGCGTGGAAGGGGAAAGGTGGTGGGCGCGTGGAAAGGTGGTGGGCACGGAAAGGGAAAGGTAGTGGGCACGTGGAAAGGGAAAGGTAGTGGGCACGTGGAAAGGGAAAGGTAGTGGGCGCGTGGAAAGGGAAAGGTGGTGGGCGCGTGGAAAGGGAAAGGTGGTGGGCGCGTGGAAAGGTGGTGGGCGCGTGGAAAGGTGGTGGGCGCGTGGAAGGGGAAAGGTGGTGGGCGCGTGGAAAGGTGGTGGGCACGGAAAGGGAAAGGTGGTGGGCACGGAAAGGGAAAGGTAGTGGGCACGTGGAAAGGTGGTGGGCGCGTGGAAAGGGAAAGGTGGTGGGCACGTGGAAAGGGAAAGGTGGTGGGCGCGTGGAAAGGTGGTGGGCACGGAATGGGAAAGGTGGTGGGCACGTGGAAAGGTGGTGGGCACGGAAAGGGAAAGGTAGTGGGCACGTGGAAAGGTGGTGGGCACGGAAAGGAAAGGTGGTGGGCACGTGGAAAGGTGGTGGGCACGGAAAGGGAAAGGTAGTGGGCACGTGGAAAGGTGGTGGGCACGGAAAGGGAAAGGTAGTGGGCACGTGGAAAGGTGGTGGGCACGGAAAGGGAAAGGTGGTGGGCACGTGGAAAGGTGGTGGGCACGGAAAGGGAAAGGTAGTGGGCACGTGGAAAGGTGGTGGGCACGGAAAGGGAAAGGTGG
Source organism: Oncorhynchus masou masou (assembly GCF_036934945.1). Lineage (NCBI taxonomy): Eukaryota > Metazoa > Chordata > Actinopteri > Salmoniformes > Salmonidae > Oncorhynchus > Oncorhynchus masou. The sequence continues at coordinate 207,343 of NW_027013240.1, read as the reverse complement.
TGGGCGCGTGGAAAGGGAAAGGTGGTGGGCGCGTGGAAAGGTGGTGGGCACGGAAAGGGAAAGGTAGTGGGCACGTGGAAAGGTGGTGGGCACGGAAAGGGAAAGGTGGTGGGCGCGTGGAAAGGGAAAGGTGGTGGGCACGTGGAAAGGGAAAGGTGGTGGGCACGTGGAAAGGTGGTGGGCACGGAAAGGGAAAGGTGGTGGGCACGTGGAAAGGGAAAGGTGGTGGGCACGTGGAAAGGGAAAGGTAGTGGGCACGTGGAAAGGGAAAGGTAGTGGGCACGTGGAAAGGTGGTGGGCACGTGGAAAGGGAAAGGTAGTGGGCACGTGGAAAGGGAAAGGTAGTGGGCACGTGGAAAGGTGGTGGGCACGTGGAAAGGAAAGGTGGTGGGCACGGAAAGGGAAAGGTAGTGGGCACGTGGAAAGGGAAAGGTAGTGGGCACGAGGAAAGGAAAGGTAGTGGGCACGTGGAAAGGTGGTGGGCACGGAAAGGGGAAGGTGGTGGGCACGTGGAAAGGAAAGGTAGTGGGCACGTGGAAGGGAAAGGTAGTGGGCACGTGGAAAGGTGGTGGGCACGTGGAAAGGTAGTGGGCACATGGAAAGGAAAGGTAGTGGGCACGTGGAAAGGAAAGGTAGTGGGCACGTGGAAAGGAAAGGTAGTGGGCACGTGGAAAGGGAAAGGTGGTTGGCACGTGGAAAGGGAAAGGTGGTGGGCGCGTGGAAAGGTGGTGGGCGCGTGGAAAGGGAAAGGTAGTGGGCACATGGAAAGGGAAAGGTGGTGGGCACGTGGAAAGGAAAGGTAGTGGGCACGTGGAAAGGGAAAGGTAGTGGGCACGTGGAAAGGGAAAGGTGGTGGGCACGTGGAAAGGGAAAGGTGGTGGGCACGTGGAAAGGAAAGGTAGTGGGCACGTGGAAGGGAAAGGTAGTGGGCACGTGGAAAGGTGGTGGGCACGTGGAAAGGTAGTGGGCACATGGAAAGGAAAGGTAGTGGGCACGTGGAAAGGAAAGGTAGTGGGCACGTGGAAAGGAAAGGTAGTGGGCACGTGGAAAGGGAAAGGTGGTTGGCACGTGGAAAGGGAAAGGTGGTGGGCGCGTGGAAAGGTGGTGGGCGCGTGGAAAGGGAAAGGTAGTGGGCACATGGAAAGGGAAAGGTAGTGGGCACGTGGAAAGGGAAAGGTGGTGGGCACGTGGAAAGGAAAGGTAGTGGGCACGTGGAAAGGGAAAGGTAGTGGGCACGTGGAAAGGGAAAGGTAGTGGGCACGTGGAAAGGGAGTGGGCGCGTGGAAAGGTGGTGGGCGCGTGGAAAGGGAAAGGTAGTGGGCACGTGGAAAGGGAAAGGTAGTGGGCACGTGGAAAGGGAAAGGTAGTGGGCACGTGGAAAGAAAAAGGTGGTGGGCACGTGGAAAGGGAAAGGTGGTGGGCACGTGGAAAGGGAAAGGTGGTGGGCACGTGGAAAGGGAAAGATAGTGGGCGCGTGGAAAGGGAAAGGTAGTGGGCGCGTGGAAAGGGAAAAGTAATGGGCACGTGGAAAGGTAGTGGGCGCGTGGAAAGGTAGTGGGCGCGTGGAAAGGTAGTGGGCGCGTGGAAAGGTAGTGGGCGTGTGGAAGGGAAAGGTAGTGGGCACGTGGAAAGGAAAGGTAGTGGGCACGTGGAAAGGGAAAGGTAGTGGGCACGTGGAAAGGAAAAGTGGTGGGCACGTGGAAAGGGAAAGATAGTGGGCACGTGGAAAGGAAAGGTAGTGGGCACGTGGAAAGGGAAAGGTAGTGGGCACGTGGAAAGGGAAAGGTAGTGGGCACGTGGAAAGGGAAAGGTAGTGGGCACGTGGAAAGGGAAAGGTGGTGGGCGCGTGGAAAGGGAAAGGTGGTGGGCGCGTGGAAAGGGAAAGGTGGTGGGCGCGTGGAAAGGAAAGGTAGTGGGCACGTGGAAAGGGAAAGGTAGTGGGCACGTGGAAAGGGAAAGGTAGTGGGCACGTGGAAAGGGAAAGGTAGTGGGCACGTGGAAAGGGAAAGGTAGTGGGCACGTGGAAAGGGAAAGGTAGTGGGCGCGTGGAAAGGGAAAGGTGGTGGGCGCGTGGAAAGGGAAAGGTGGTGGGCGCGTGGAAAGGTGGTGGGCGCGTGGAAAGGTGGTGGGCGCGTGGAAGGGGAAAGGTGGTGGGCGCGTGGAAAGGTGGTGGGCACGGAAAGGGAAAGGTGGTGGGCGCGTGGAAAGGTGGTGGGCACGGAAAGGGAAAGGTGGTGGGCGCGTGGAAAGGTGGTGGGCACGGAAAGGGAAAGGTGGTGGGCGCGTGGAAAGGGAAAGGTGGTGGGCGCGTGGAAAGGGAAAGGTGGTGGGCACGTGGAAAGGGAAAGGTAGTGGGCGTGTGGAAGGGAAAGATAGTGGACGCGTGGAAAGGGAAAGGTGGTGGGCGCGTGGAAAGGAAAGGTAGTGGGCACGTGGAAAGGAAAGGTGGTGGGCGCGTGGAAAGGTGGTGGGCGCGTGGAAAGGTGGTGGGCGCGTGGAAAGGAAAGGTAGTGGGCACGTGGAAAGGAAAGGTGGTGGGCGCGTGGAAAGGAAAGGTAGTGGGCACGTGGAAAGGAAAGGTGGTGGGCGCGTGGAAAGGTGGTGGGCGCGTGGAAAGGTAGTGGGCACGTGGAAAGGAAAGGTGGTGGGCGCGTGGAAAGGTGGTGGGCGCGTGGAAAGGTGGTGGGCACGGAAAGGGGAAGGTGGTGGGCACGTGGAAAGGAAAGGTAGTGGGCACGTGGAAAGGAAAGGTGGTGGGCGCGTGGAAAGGTGGTGGGGCGCGTGGAAAGGTGGTGGGCACGGAAAGGGGAAGGTGGTGGGCACGTGGAAAGGAAAGGTAGTGGGCACGTGGAAAGGAAAGGTAGTGGGCACGTGGAAAGGTGGTGGGCACGTGGAAAGGGGAAGGTGGTGGGCACGTGGAAAGGAAAGGTAGTGGGCGCGTGGAAAGGAAAGGTAGTGGGCGCGTGGAAAGGAAAGGTAGTGGGCGCGTGGAAAGGAAAGGTAGTGGGCGCGGGGAAAGGAAAGGTAGTGGGCGCGTGGAAAGGTGGTGGGCACGGAAAGGGGAAGGTGGTGGGCACGTGGAAAGGAAAGGTAGTGGGCACGTGGAAAGGTGGTGGGTACGGAAAGGGGAAGGTGGTGGGCACGTGGAAAGGAAAGGTAGTGGGCACGTGGAAAGGAAAGGTGGTGGGCACGTGGAAAGGAAAGGTGGTGGGCACGTGGAAAGGAAAGGTGGTGGGCGCGTGGAAAGGAAAGGTAGTGGGCACGTGGAAAGGTGGTGGGCACGTGGAAAGGAAAGGTAGTGGGCACGTGGAAAGGAAAGGTAGTGGGCACGTGGGAAGGTGGTGGGCACGTGGAAAGGGGAAGGTGGTGGGCACGTGGAAAGGAAAGGTAGTGGGCACATGGAAAGGAAAGGTAGTGGGCACGTGGAAAGGTAGTGGGCACATGGAAAGGAAAGGTAGTGGGCACGTGGAAAGGAAAGGTAGTGGGCACGTGGAAAGGAAAGGTAGTGGGCACGTGGAAAGGGAAAGGTGGTTGGCACGTGGAAAGGGAAAGGTGGTGGGCGCGTGGAAAGGTGGTGGGCGCGTGGAAAGGGAAAGGTAGTGGGCACATGGAAAGGGAAAGGTAGTGGGCACGTGGAAAGGGAAAGGTGGTGGGCACGTGGAAAGGAAAGGTAGTGGGCACGTGGAAAGGGAAAGGTAGTGGGCACGTGGAAAGGGAAAGGTGGTGGGCACGTGGAAAGGGAAAGGTGGTGGGCGCGTGGAAAGGTGGTGGGCGCGTGGAAAGGGAAAGGTAGTGGGCACGTGGAAAGGGAAAGGTAGTGGGCACGTGGAAAGGGAAAGGTAGTGGGCACGTGGAAAGAAAAAGGTGGTGGGCACGTGGAAAGGGGAAAGGTGGTGGGCACGTGGAAAGGGAAAGGTGGTGGGCACGTGGAAAGGGAAAGATAGTGGGCGCGTGGAAAGGGAAAGGTAGTGGGCGCGTGGAAAGGGAAAAGTAATGGGCACGTGGAAAGGTAGTGGGCGCGTGGAAAGGTAGTGGGCGCGTGGAAAGGTAGTGGGCGCGTGGAAAGGTAGTGGGCGTGTGGAAGGGAAAGGTAGTGGGCACGTGGAAAGGAAAGGTAGTGGGCACGTGGAAAGGGAAAGGTAGTGGGCACGTGGAAAGGAAAAGTGGTGGGCACGTGGAAAGGGAAAGATAGTGGGCACGTGGAAAGGAAAGGTAGTGGGCACGTGGAAAGGGAAAGGTAGTGGGCACGTGGAAAGGGAAAGGTAGTGGGCACGTGGAAAGGGAAAGGTAGTGGGCACGTGGAAAGGGAAAGGTGGTGGGCGCGTGGAAAGGGAAAGGTGGTGGGCGCGTGGAAAGGGAAAGGTGGTGGGCGCGTGGAAAGGAAAGGTAGTGGGCACGTGGAAAGGGAAAGGTAGTGGGCACATGGAAAGGGAAAGGTAGTGGGCACGTGGAAAGGGAAAGGTAGTGGGCACGTGGAAAGGGAAAGGTAGTGGGCACGTGGAAAGGGAAAGGTAGTGGGCGCGTGGAAAGGGAAAGGTGGTGGGCGCGTGGAAAGGGAAAGGTGGTGGGCGCGTGGAAAGGTGGTGGGCGCGTGGAAAGGTGGTGGGCGCGTGGAAGGGGAAAGGTGGTGGGCGCGTGGAAAGGTGGTGGGCACGGAAAGGGAAAGGTGGTGGGCGCGTGGAAAGGTGGTGGGCACGGAAAGGGAAAGGTGGTGGGCGCGTGGAAAGGTGGTGGGCACGGAAAGGGAAAGGTGGTGGGCGCGTGGAAAGGGAAAGGTGGTGGGCGCGTGGAAAGGGAAAGGTGGTGGGCACGTGGAAAGGGAAAGGTAGTGGGCGTGTGGAAGGGAAAGATAGTGGACGCGTGGAAAGGGAAAGGTGGTGGGCGCGTGGAAAGGAAAGGTAGTGGGCACGTGGAAAGGAAAGGTGGTGGGCGCGTGGAAAGGTGGTGGGCGCGTGGAAAGGTGGTGGGCGCGTGGAAAGGAAAGGTAGTGGGCACGTGGAAAGGAAAGGTGGTGGGCGCGTGGAAAGGAAAGGTAGTGGGCACGTGGAAAGGAAAGGTGGTGGGCGCGTGGAAAGGTGGTGGGCGCGTGGAAAGGTAGTGGGCACGTGGAAAGGAAAGGTGGTGGGCGCGTGGAAAGGTGGTGGGCGCGTGGAAAGGTGGTGGGCACGGAAAGGGGAAGGTGGTGGGCACGTGGAAAGGAAAGGTAGTGGGCACGTGGAAAGGAAAGGTGGTGGGCGCGTGGAAAGGTGGTGGGCGCGTGGAAAGGTGGTGGGCACGGAAAGGGGAAGGTGGTGGGCACGTGGAAAGGAAAGGTAGTGGGCACGTGGAAAGGAAAGGTAGTGGGCACGTGGAAAGGTGGTGGGCACGTGGAAAGGGGAAGGTGGTGGGCACGTGGAAAGGAAAGGTAGTGGGCGCGTGGAAAGGAAAGGTAGTGGGCGCGTGGAAAGGAAAGGTAGTGGGCGCGTGGAAAGGAAAGGTAGTGGGCGCGGGGAAAGGAAAGGTAGTGGGCGCGTGGAAAGGTGGTGGGCACGGAAAGGGGAAGGTGGTGGGCACGTGGAAAGGAAAGGTAGTGGGCACGTGGAAAGGGAAAGGTAGTGGGCACGTGGAAAGGGAAAGGTAGTGGGCGCGTGGAAAGGTGGTGGGCACGTGGAAAGGAAAGGTAGTGGGCACGTGGAAAGGGAAAGGTAGTGGGCACGTGGAAAGGTGGTGGGCACGTGGAAAGGAAAGGTAGTGGGCACGTGGAAAGGGAAAGGTAGTGGGCACGTGGAAAGGTGGTGGGCACGTGGAAAGGTGGTGGGCACGGACAGGGAAAGGTAGTGGGCGCGTGGAAAGGGAAAGGTAGTGGGCGCGTGGAAGGTGGTGGGCACGTGGAAAGGGAAAGGTAGTGGGCACGTGGAAAGGGAAAGGTAGTGGGCGCGTGGAAAGGTGGTGGGCACGTGGAAAGGAAAGGTAGTGGGCACGTGGAAAGGGAAAGGTAGTGGGCACGTGGAAAGGTGGTGGGCACGTGGAAAGGAAAGGTAGTGGGCACGTGGAAAGGGAAAGGTAGTGGGCACGTGGAAAGGTGGTGGGCACGTGGAAAGGTGGTGGGCACGGAAAGGGAAAGGTAGTGGGCGCGTGGAAAGGTGGTGGGCACGGAAAGGGAAAGGTAGTGGGCACGTGGAAAGGTGGTGGGCACGGAAAGGGAAAGGTGGTGGGCACGTGGAAAGGTGGTGGGCACGTGGAAAGGTGGTGGGCACGGAAAGGGAAAGGTGGTGGGCACGTGGAAAGGTGGTGGGCACGGAAAGGGAAAGGTAGTGGGCACGTGGAAAGGTGGTGGGCGCGTGGAAGGGAAAGGTGGTGGGCACGTGGAAAGGGAAAGGTGGTGGGCGCGTGGAAAGGTGGTGGGCACGGAATGGGAAAGGTGGTGGGCACGTGGAAAGGTGGTGGGCACGGAAAGGGAAAGGTAGTGGGCACGTGGAAAGGTGGTGGGCACGGAAAGGGAAAGGTGGTGGGCACGTGGAAAGGTGGTGGGCACGGAAAGGGAAAGGTAGTGGGCACGTGGAAAGGTGGTGGGCACGGAAAGGGAAAGGTAGTGGGCACGTGGAAAGGTGGTGGGCACGGAAAGGGAAAGGTGGTGGGCACGTGGAAAGGTGGTGGGCACGGAAAGGGAAAGGTAGTGGGCACGTGGAAAGGTGGTGGGCACGGAAAGGGAAAGGTGGTGGGCGCGTGGAAAGGGAAAGGTGGTGGGCGCGTGGAAAGGTGGTGGGCACGGAAAGGGAAAGGTAGTGGGCACGTGGAAAGGTGGTGGGCACGGAAAGGGAAAGGTGGTGGGCGCGTGGAAAGGGAAGGTGGTGGGCACGTGGAAAGGGAAAGGTGGTGGGCACGTGGAAAGGTGGTGGGCACGGAAAGGGAAAGGTGGTGGGCACGTGGAAAGGGAAAGGTGGTGGGCACGTGGAAAGGGAAAGGTAGTGGGCACGTGGAAAGGGAAAGGTAGTGGGCACGTGGAAAGGTGGTGGGCACGTGGAAAGGGAAAGGTAGTGGGCACGTGGAAAGGGAAAGGTAGTGGGCACGTGGAAAGGTGGTGGGCACGTGGAAAGGAAAGGTGGTGGGCACGGAAAGGGAAAGGTAGTGGGCACGTGGAAAGGGAAAGGTAGTGGGCACGAGGAAAGGAAAGGTAGTGGGCACGTGGAAAGGTGGTGGGCACGGAAAGGGGAAGGTGGTGGGCACGTGGAAAGGAAAGGTAGTGGGCACGTGGAAGGGAAGGTAGTGGGCACGTGGAAAGGTGGTGGGCACGTGGAAAGGTAGTGGGCACATGGAAAGGAAAGGTAGTGGGCACGTGGAAAGGGAGAGGTAGTGGGCACGTGGAAAGGAAAGGTAGTGGGCACGTGGAAAGGGAAAGGTGGTTGGCACGTGGAAAGGGAAAGGTGGTGGGCGCGTGGAAAGGTGGTGGGCGCGTGGAAAGGGAAAGGTAGTGGGCACATGGAAAGGGAAAGGTAGTGGGCACGTGGAAAGGGAAAGGTGGTGGGCACGTGGAAAGGAAAGGTAGTGGGCACGTGGAAAGGGAAAGGTAGTGGGCACGTGGAAAGGGAAAGGTGGTGGGCACGTGGAAAGGGAAAGGTGGTGGGCGCGTGGAAAGGTGGTGGGCGCGTGGAAAGGGAAAGGTAGTGGGCACGTGGAAAGGGAAAGGTAGTGGGCACGTGGAAAGGGAAAGGTAGTGGGCACGTGGAAAGAAAAAGGTGGTGGGCACGTGGAAAGGGAAAGGTGGTGGGCACGTGGAAAGGGAAAGGTGGTGGGCACGTGGAAAGGGAAAGATAGTGGGCGCGTGGAAAGGGAAAGGTAGTGGGCGCGTGGAAAGGGAAAAGTAATGGGCACGTGGAAAGGTAGTGGGCGCGTGGAAAGGTAGTGGGCGCGTGGAAAGGTAGTGGGCGCGTGGAAAGGTAGTGGGCGTGTGGAAGGGAAAGGTAGTGGGCACGTGGAAAGGAAAGGTAGTGGGCACGTGGAAAGGGAAAGGTAGTGGGCACGTGGAAAGGAAAAGTGGTGGGCACGTGGAAAGGGAAAGATAGTGGGCACGTGGAAAGGGAAAGATAGTGGGCACGTGGAAAGGAAAGGTAGTGGGCACGTGGAAAGGGAAAGGTAGTGGGCACGTGGAAAGGGAAAGGTAGTGGGCACGTGGAAAGGGAAAGGTAGTGGGCACGTGGAAAGGGAAAGGTGGTGGGCGCGTGGAAAGGGAAAGGTGGTGGGCGCGTGGAAAGGGAAAGGTGGTGGGCGCGTGGAAAGGAAAGGTAGTGGGCACGTGGAAAGGGAAAGGTAGTGGGCACGTGGAAAGGGAAAGGTAGTGGGCACGTGGAAAGGGAAAGGTAGTGGGCACGTGGAAAGGGAAAGGTAGTGGGCACGTGGAAAGGGAAAGGTAGTGGGCGCGTGGAAAGGGAAAGGTGGTGGGCGCGTGGAAAGGGAAAGGTGGTGGGCGCGTGGAAAGGTGGTGGGCGCGTGGAAAGGTGGTGGGCGCGTGGAAGGGGAAAGGTGGTGGGCGCGTGGAAAGGTGGTGGGCACGGAAAGGGAAAGGTGGTGGGCGCGTGGAAAGGTGGTGGGCACGGAAAGGAAAGGTGGTGGGCGCGTGGAAAGGTGGTGGGCACGGAAAGGGAAAGGTGGTGGGCGCGTGGAAAGGGAAAGGTGGTGGGCGCGTGGAAAGGGAAAGGTGGTGGGCACGTGGAAAGGGAAAGGTAGTGGGCGTGTGGAAGGGAAAGATAGTGGACGCGTGGAAAGGGAAAGGTGGTGGGCGCGTGGAAAGGAAAGGTAGTGGGCACGTGGAAAGGAAAGGTGGTGGGCGCGTGGAAAGGTGGTGGGCGCGTGGAAAGGTGGTGGGCGCGTGGAAAGGAAAGGTAGTGGGCACGTGGAAAGGAAAGGTGGTGGGCGCGTGGAAAGGAAAGGTAGTGGGCACGTGGAAAGGAAAGGTGGTGGGCGCGTGGAAAGGTGGTGGGCGCGTGGAAAGGTAGTGGGCACGTGGAAAGGAAAGGTGGTGGGCGCGTGGAAAGGTGGTGGGCGCGTGGAAAGGTGGTGGGCACGGAAAGGGGAAGGTGGTGGGCACGTGGAAAGGAAAGGTAGTGGGCACGTGGAAAGGAAAGGTGGTGGGCGCGTGGAAAGGTGGTGGGCGCGTGGAAAGGTGGTGGGCACGGAAAGGGGAAGGTGGTGGGCACGTGGAAAGGAAAGGTAGTGGGCACGTGGAAAGGAAAGGTAGTGGGCACGTGGAAAGGTGGTGGGCACGTGGAAAGGGGAAGGTGGTGGGCACGTGGAAAGGAAAGGTAGTGGGCGCGTGGAAAGGAAAGGTAGTGGGCGCGTGGAAAGGAAAGGTAGTGGGCGCGTGGAAAGGAAAGGTAGTGGGCGCGGGGAAAGGAAAGGTAGTGGGCGCGTGGAAAGGTGGTGGGCACGGAAAGGGGAAGGTGGTGGGCACGTGGAAAGGAAAGGTAGTGGGCACGTGGAAAGGTGGTGGGTACGGAAAGGGGAAGGTGGTGGGCACGTGGAAAGGAAAGGTAGTGGGCACGTGGAAAGGAAAGGTGGTGGGCACGTGGAAAGGAAAGGTGGTGGGCACGTGGAAAGGAAAGGTGGTGGGCGCGTGGAAAGGAAAGGTAGTGGGCACGTGGAAAGGTGGTGGGCACGTGGAAAGGAAAGGTAGTGGGCACGTGGAAAGGAAAGGTAGTGGGCACGTGGGAAGGTGGTGGGCACGTGGAAAGGGGAAGGTGGTGGGCACGTGGAAAGGAAAGGTAGTGGGCACATGGAAAGGAAAGGTAGTGGGCACGTGGAAAGGTAGTGGGCACATGGAAAGGAAAGGTAGTGGGCACGTGGAAAGGAAAGGTAGTGGGCACGTGGAAAGGAAAGGTAGTGGGCACGTGGAAAGGGAAAGGTGGTTGGCACGTGGAAAGGGAAAGGTGGTGGGCGCGTGGAAAGGTGGTGGGCGCGTGGAAAGGGAAAGGTAGTGGGCACATGGAAAGGGAAAGGTAGTGGGCACGTGGAAAGGGAAAGGTGGTGGGCACGTGGAAAGGAAAGGTAGTGGGCACGTGGAAAGGGAAAGGTAGTGGGCACGTGGAAAGGGAAAGGTGGTGGGCACGTGGAAAGGGAAAGGTGGTGGGCGCGTGGAAAGGTGGTGGGCGCGTGGAAAGGGAAAGGTAGTGGGCACGTGGAAAGGGAAAGGTAGTGGGCACGTGGAAAGGGAAAGGTAGTGGGCACGTGGAAAGAAAAAGGTGGTGGGCACGTGGAAAGGGAAAGGTGGTGGGCACGTGGAAAGGGAAAGGTGGTGGGCACGTGGAAAGGGAAAGATAGTGGGCGCGTGGAAAGGGAAAGGTAGTGGGCGCGTGGAAAGGGAAAAGTAATGGGCACGTGGAAAGGTAGTGGGCGCGTGGAAAGGTAGTGGGCGCGTGGAAAGGTAGTGGGCGCGTGGAAAGGTAGTGGGCGCGTGGAAGGGAAAGGTAGTGGGCACGTGGAAAGGAAAGGTAGTGGGCACGTGGAAAGGGAAAGGTAGTGGGCACGTGGAAGGGGAAGGTAGTGGGCACGTGGAAAGGGAAAGATAGTGGGCACGTGGAAAGGTAGTGGGCACGTGGAAAGGGAAAGGTAGTGGGCACGTGGAAGGGAAAGGTAGTGGGCACGTGGAAAGGGAAAGGTAGTGGGCACGTGGAAGGGGAAAGGTGGTGGGCGCGTGGAAAGGGAAAGGTGGTGGGCGCGTGGAAAGGGAAAGGTGGTGGGCGCGTGGAAAGGAAAGGTAGTGGGCACGTGGAAAGGGAAAGGTAGTGGGCACGTGGAAAGGGAAAGGTAGTGGGCACGTGGAAGGGGAAGGTAGTGGGCACGTGGAAAGGGAAAGGTAGTGGGCACGTGGAAAGGGAAAGGTAGTGGGCGCGTGGAAAGGGAAAGGTGGTGGGCGCGTGGAAAGGTGGTGGGCGCGTGGAAAGGTGGTGGGCGCGTGGAAGGGGAAAGGTGGTGGGCGCGTGGAAAGGTGGTGGGCACGGAAAGGGAAAGGTGGTGGGCGCGTGGAAAGGTGGTGGGCACGGAAAGGGAAAGGTGGTGGGCGCGTGGAAAGGTGGTGGGCACGGAAAGGGAAAGGTGGTGGGCGCGTGGAAAGGGAAAGGTGGTGGGCGCGTGGAAAGGGAAAGGTGGTGGGCACGTGGAAAGGGAAAGGTAGTGGGCGTGTGGAAGGGAAAGATAGTGGACGCGTGGAAAGGGAAAGGTGGTGGGCGCGTGGAAAGGAAAGGTAGTGGGCACGTGGAAAGGAAAGGTGGTGGGCGCGTGGAAAGGTGGTGGGCGCGTGGAAAGGTGGTGGGCGCGTGGAAAGGAAAGGTAGTGGGCACGTGGAAAGGAAAGGTGGTGGGCGCGTGGAAAGGAAAGGTAGTGGGCACGTGGAAAGGAAAGGTGGTGGGCGCGTGGAAAGGTGGTGGGCGCGTGGAAAGGTAGTGGGCACGTGGAAAGGAAAGGTGGTGGGCGCGTGGAAAAGGTGGTGGGCGCGTGGAAAGGTGGTGGGCACGGAAAGGGGAAGGTGGTGGGCACGTGGAAAGGAAAGGTAGTGGGCACGTGGAAAGGAAAGGTGGTGGGCGCGTGGAAAGGTGGTGGGCGCGTGGAAAGGTGGTGGGCACGGAAAGGGGAAGGTGGTGGGCACGTGGAAAGGAAAGGTAGTGGGCACGTGGAAAGGAAAGGTAGTGGGCACGTGGAAAGGTGGTGGGCACGTGGAAAGGGGAAGGTGGTGGGCACGTGGAAAGGAAAGGTAGTGGGCGCGTGGAAAGGAAAGGTAGTGGGCGCGTGGAAAGGAAAGGTAGTGGGCGCGTGGAAAGGAAAGGTAGTGGGCGCGGGGAAAGGAAAGGTAGTGGGCGCGTGGAAAGGTGGTGGGCACGGAAAGGGGAAGGTGGTGGGCACGTGGAAAGGAAAGGTAGTGGGCACGTGGAAAGGTGGTGGGTACGGAAAGGGGAAGGTGGTGGGCACGTGGAAAGGAAAGGTAGTGGGCACGTGGAAAGGAAAGGTGGTGGGCACGTGGAAAGGAAAGGTGGTGGGCACGTGGAAAGGAAAGGTGGTGGGCGCGTGGAAAGGAAAGGTAGTGGGCACGTGGAAAGGTGGTGGGCACGTGGAAAGGAAAGGTAGTGGGCACGTGGAAAGGAAAGGTAGTGGGCACGTGGGAAGGTGGTGGGCACGTGGAAAGGGGAAGGTGGTGGGCACGTGGAAAGGAAAGGTAGTGGGCACATGGAAAGGAAAGGTAGTGGGCACGTGGAAAGGAAAGGTAGTGGGCGCGTGGAAAGGTGGTGGGCACGGAAAGGGGAAGGTGGTGGGCACGTGGAAAGGAAAGGTAGTGGGCACGTGGAAGGGAAAGGTAGTGGGCACGTGGAAAGGAAAGGTAGTGGGCACGTGGAAAGGTAGTGGGCACATGGAAAGGAAAGGTAGTGGGGACGTGGAAAGGAAAGGTAGTGGGCACGTGGAAAGGTGGTGGGCACGTGGAAGGGGAAGGTGGTGGGCATGTGGAAGGGAAAGGTAGTGGGCGCGTGGAAGGGAAAGTTAGTGGGCGCGTAGAAAGGTAGTGGGCACGTGGAAAGGGAAAGGTAGTGGGCACGTGGAAAGGTAGTGGGCATGTGGAAAGGGAAAGTTAGTGGGCACGTGGAAAGGTAGTGGGCACGAGCCTCCTCCTCCTATCCTCCTCCCGAGCCTCCTCCTCCCGAGCCAAGGCCACTGGTGTCCTGGTGTTGTTGGTGTTCGTATCCTCCCCCATTGAGTAGTAGACTGTATGTAATGTATCAAGATGAAATCTAGATAGTTATCAATCGTAGATATTTATTGTGTCGGCTGTCATTCTACTTGAATTAAAATCGAAGGGGAAAAGGTGCCACGTTAGCTACCTCTGGCGCCGCCATCTTAATACCCAGTAGACCAATCAGCTACGTGAAAGAGTCTGCAGCGGCAACAAATCTGCCCATTTAGCTGATTCGCTTTTCAAACACACACCCACTCCGGTCGCCATATTGGGCGGCCGCGACCCATACTTGAGTCTCCTGGGAGACTATCCTTCTTTTTAGACAACAGCTGACATTGGGGAACTCTTCTATTCCTGTGAACTATTTCCATGGATAATATACCATGACTGTCAGTCTCTCCTCCTCCCTCTCCTATTTCCATGGATAATATACCATGACTGTCAGTCTCTCCTCCTCCCTCTCCTATTTCCATGGATAATATACCATGACTGTCAGTCTCTCCTCCCTCTCCTATTTCCATGGATAATATACCATGACTGTCAGTCTCTCCTCCCTCTCCTATTTCCATGGATAATATACCATGACTGTCAGTCTCTCCTCCCTCTCCTATTTCCATGGATAATATACCATGACTGTCAGTCTCTCCTCCTCCCTCTCCTATTTCCATGGATAATATACCATGACTGTCAGTCTCTCCTCCTCCCTCTCCTATTTCCATGGATAATATACCATGACTGTCAGTCTCTCCTCCCTCTCCTATTTCCATGGATAATATACCATGACTGTCAGTCTCTCCTCCTCCCTCTCCTATTTCCATGGATAATATACCATGACTGTCAGTCTCTCCTCCTCCCTCTCCTATTTCCATGGATAATATACCATGACTGTCAGTCTCTCCTCCCTCTCCTATTTCCATGGATAATATACCATGACTGTCAGTCTCTCCTCCCTCTCCTATTTCCATGGATAATATACCATGACTGTCAGTCTCTCCTCCTCCCTCTCCTATTTCCATGGATAATATACCATGACTGTCAGTCTCTCCTCCTCCCTCTCCTATTTCCATGGATAATATACCATGACTGTCAGTCTCTCCTCCCTCTCCTATTTCCATGGATAATATACCATGACTGTCAGTCTCTCCTCCTCCCTCTCCTATTTCCATGGATAATATACCATGACTGTCAGTCTCTCCTCCTCCCTCTCCTATTTCCATGGATAATATACCATGACTGTCAGTCTCTCCTCCTCCCTCTCCTATTTCCATGGATAATATACCATGACTGTCAGTCTCTCCTCCTCCCTCTCCTATTTCCATGGATAATATACCATGACTGTCAGTCTCTCCTCCCTCTCCTATTTCCATGGATAATATACCATGACTGTCAGTCTCTCCTCCTCCCTCTCCAATTTCCATGGATAATATACCATGACTGTCAGTCTCTCCTCCTCCCTCTCCTATTTCCATGGATAATATACCATGACTGTCAGTCTCTCCTCCTCCCTCTCCTATTTCCATGGATAATATACCATGACTGTCAGTCTCTCCTCCTCCCTCTCCTATTTCCATGGATAATATACCATGACTGTCAGTCTCTCCTCCTCCCTCTCCTATTTCCATGGATAATATACCATGACTGTCAGTCTCTCCTCCTCCCTCTCCTATTTCCATGGATAATATACCATGACTGTCAGTCTCTCCTCCTCCCTCTCCTATTTCCATGGATAATATACCATGACTGTCAGTCTCTCCTCCCTCTCCTATTTCCATGGATAATATACCATGACTGTCAGTCTCTCCTCCCTCTCCTATTTCCATGGATAATATACCATGACTGTCAGTCTCTCCTCCTCCCTCTCCTATTTCCTCCCCTCCTCCCTCTCCTATTTCCTCCCCTCCTCCCTCTCTCCTCCTCCCTCTCTCCTCCTCCCTCTGCCCTCCTCCCTCTGCCCTCCTCCCTCTCCCTATTTCCTCCCCACCTCCCTCTCTCCTCCTCCCTCTCCACTCCTCCCTCTCCTATTTCCTCCCCTCCTCCCTCTCTCCTCCTCCCTCTGCCCTCCTCCCTCTGCCCTCCTCCCTCTCCTATTTCCTCCCCACCTCCCTCTCTCCTCCTCCCTCTCCACTCCTCCCTCTCCTATTTCCTCCCCTCCTCACTCTCCACTATTTCCTCCCTTCCTCCCTCTCCACTCTTTCCTCCCATCCTCCCTCTCCCATCCTCCCTCTCCCATCCTCCCTCTCTCCTCTTTCCTCTCCTCTTCACTCTTTCTTCCTCTCCTCCCTCTCTCCTCTTCCTCTCCTCACTCTCTCCTCTTTCCTCTCCTCTTCAATCTTTCTTCCTCTCCTCCCTCTCTCCTCCCCTTCCACCTCTCCCCCTTTCCTTCTCCCCTCCTCCCTTTTCCTCCTCCCTTCCTCCCTCTCTCCTCCTCCCTCTCTCCTCTTTCCTCTCCTCCTCCCTCTCCACTCTTTCCCCCCTCTCTCCTTTCCTCCCCCCCACCCCCCCTCTCCTCCCTCTCCCCTCCTCTCCTCCCCTCCTCTCCCCTCCTCCCTCTCCCCTCCTCTCCTCTCCTCCCTCTCCCCTCCTCTCCTCCCCTCCCCTCCTCCCTCTCCCCTCCTCTCCTCCTCCTTCCTCCCATCTCCACCCCAGCACAATGTCATCCTCTGAGTTATTAGTCAGAGTAGGACAGAGATAAATCAAGTTACAGGTTGTGCACGGCTAGCTCTGCTCCCCTAATAAAGGGGTTTGTTTTGTTTTGGGGTTTGAAGTGAGAGCGATGGACACACAGGGAATCTTGGAAGATAAACACTCAAGGTCTTCTGGAAAGAATAAATTAAAGAAATACATTTTAAGAAATAAAGTAAAGAAATTAAGTAGTTGGGCGCTAAGTGTAGAGAGCTAGGCTATTACCGTACACAACATGATACAGGTGTAGAGAGCGCTAGGCTAATACCGTACACAACATTATACAGGTGTAGCATCCCACTGTCTCTCTCACCTCCTCCCGCTGTCTCTCTCACCTCCTCCCACTGTCTCTCTCACCTCCTCCAGCTGTCTCTCTCACCTCCTCCCGCTGTCTCTCTCACATCCTCCCGCTGTCTCTCTCACATCCTCCCGCTGTCTCTCTCACATCCTCCCGCTGTCTCTCTCACCTCACCTCCTCCCGCTGTCTCTCAAACCTCCTCCCGCTGTCTCTCTCACCTCACCTCCTCCCGCTGTCTCTCTCACCTCCTCCCGCTGTCTCTCTCACCTCACCTCCTCCCGCTCTCTCTCTCACCTCCTCCCGCTGTCTCTCTCACATCCTCCCGCTGTCTCTCTCACCTCCTCCCGCTGTCTCTCTCACCTCCTCCCGCTGTCTCTCTCACCTCCTCCCGCTGTCTCTCTCACCTCCTCCAGCTGTCTCTCTCACCTCCTCCCGCTGTCTCTCTCACCTCCTCCCGCTGTCTCTCTCACCTCCTCCCGCTGTCTCTCTCACATCCTCCCGCTGTCTCTCTCACCTCCTCCCGCTGTCTCTACATTACATTTACATTTAAGTCATTTAGCAGACGCTCTTATCCAGAGCGACTTACAAATTGGTGAATTCACCTTCTGACATCCAGTGGAACAGCCACTTTACAATAGTGCATCTAAATCATTAAGGGGGGGGGTGGTGAGAAGGATTACTTATCCTATCCTAGGTATTCCTTGAAGAGGTGGGGTTTCAGGTGTCTCCGGAAGGTGGTGATTGACTCCGCTGTCCTGGCGTCGTGAGGGAGTTTGTTCCACCATTGGGGGGCCAGAGCAGCGAACAGTTTTGACTGGGCTGAGCGGGAACTGAACTTCCTCAATGGTAGGGAGGCGAGCAGGCCAGAGGTGGATGAACGCAGTGCCCTTGCTTGGGTGTAGGGCCTGATCAGAGCCTGGAGGTACTGCGGTGCCGTTCCCCTCACAGCTCCGTAGGCAAGCACCATGGTCTTGTAGCGGATGCGAGCTTCAACTGGAAGCCAGTGGAGAGAGCGGAGGAGCGGGGTGACGTGAGAGAACTTGGGAAGGTTGAACACCAGACGGGCTGCGGCGTTCTGGATGAGTTGTAGGGGTTTAATGGCACGGGCAGGGAGCCCAGCCAACAGCGAGTTGCAGTAATCCAGACGGGAGATGACAAGTGCCTGGATTAGGACCTGCGCCGCTTCCTGTGTGAGGCAGGGTCGTACTCTCGGATGTTGTAGAGCATGAACCTACAGGAACGGGCCACCGCCATGATGTTGGTTGAGAACGACAGGGTGTTGTCCAGGATCACGCCAAGGTTCTTAGCGCTCTGGGAGGAGGACACAATGGAGTTGTCAACCGTGATGGCGAGATCATGGAACGGGCAGTCCTTCCCCGGGAGGAAGAGCAGCTCCGTCTTGCCGAGGTTCAGCTTGAGGTGGTGATCCGTCATCCACACTGATATGTCTGCCAGACATGCAGAGATGCGATTCGCCACCTGGTCATCAGAAGGGGGAAAGGAGAAGATTAATTGTGTGTCGTCTGCATAGCAATGATAGGAGAGACCATGTGAGGTTATGACAGAGCCAAGTGACTTGGTGTATAGCGAGAATAGGAGAGGGCCTAGAACAGAGCCCTGGGGGACACCAGTGGTGAGAGCGCGTGGCGAGGAGACAGATTCTCGCCACGCCACCTGGTAGGAGCGACCTGTCAGGTAGGACGCAATCCAAGCGTGGGCCGCGCCGGAGATGCCCAACTCGGAGAGGGTGGAGAGGAGGATCTGATGGTTCACAGTATCGAAGGCAGCCGATAGGTCTAGAAGGATGAGAGCAGAGGAGAGAGAGTTAGCTTTAGCAGTGCGGAGCGCCTCCGCGATGCAGAGAAGAGCAGTCTCAGTTGAATGACTAGTCTTGAAACCTGACTGATTTGGATCAAGAAGGTCATTCTGAGAGAGATAGCGGGAGAGCTGGCCAAGGACGGCACGTTCAAGAGTTTTGGAGAGAAAAGAAAGAAGGGATACTGGTCTGTAGTTGTTGACATCGGAGGGATCGAGTGTAGGTTTTTTCAGAAGGGGTGCAACTCTCGCTCTCTTGAAGACGGAAGGGACGTAGCCAGCGGTCAGGGATGAGTTGATGAGCGAGGTTAGGTAAGGGAGAAGGTCCCCGGAAATGGTCTGGAGAAGAGAGGAGGGGATAGGGTCGAGCGGGCAGGTTGTTGGGCGGCCGGCCGTCACAAGAAGCGAGATTTCATCTGGAGAGAGAAGGGAGAAAGAGGTCAGAGCACAGGGTAGGGCAGTGTGAGCAGAACCAGCGGTGTCGTTTGACTTAGCAAACGAGGATCGGATGTCGTCGACCTTCTTTTCAAAATGGTTGACGAAGTCATCTGCAGAGAGGGAGGGAGGGGGAGGGGGAGGAGGATTCAGGAGGGAGGAGAAGGTGGCAAAGAGCTTCCTAGGGTTAGAGGCAGATGCTTGGAATTTAGAGTGGTAGAAAGTGGCTTTAGCAGCAGAGACAGAGGAGGAAAATGTAGAGAGGAGGGAGTGAAAGGATGCCAGGTCCGCAGGGGAGGCGAGTTTTCCTCCATTTCCGCTCGGCTGTCCGGAGCTCTGTTCTGTGAGCTCGCAATGAGTCATCGAGCCACGGAGCGGGAGGGGAGGACCGAGCCGGCCTGGAGGATAGGGGACATAGAGAGTCAAAGGATGCAGAAAGGGAAGAGAGGAGGGTTGAGGAGGCAGAATCAGGAGAAAGGTTGGAGAAGGTATGAGCAGAGGGAAGAGATGATAGGATGGAAGAGGAAAGAGTAGCGGGGAGAGAGAGCGAAGGTTGGGACGGCGCGATACCATCCGAGTAGGGGCAGTGTGGGAAGTGTTGGATGAGAGCGAGAGGGAAGAGGATACAAGGTAGTGGTCGGAGACTTGGAGGGGAGTTGCAGTGAGGTTAGTGGAAGAACAGCATCTAGTAAAGATGAGGTCGAGCGTATTGCCTGCCTTGTGAGTAGGGGGGAAGGTGAGAGGGTGAGGTCAAAAGAGGAGAGGAGTGGAAAGAAGGAGGCAGAGAGGAATGAGTCAAAGGTAGACGTGGGGAGGTTAAAGTCGCCCAGGACTGTGAGAGGTGAGCCGTCCTCAGGAAAGGAGCTTATCAAGGCATCAAGCTCATTGATGAACTCTCCGAGGGAACCTGGAGGGCGATAAATGATAAGGATGTTAAGCTTGAAAGGGCTGGTAACTGTGACAGCATGGAATTCAAAGGAGGCGATAGATAGATGGGTAAGGGGAGAGAGAGAGAATGACCACTTGGGAGAGATGAGGATCCCGGTGCCACCACCCCGCTGACCAGAAGCTCTCGGGGTGTGCGAGAACACGTGGGCGGACGAAGAGAGAGCAGTAGGAGTCTCTCTCACCTCCTCCCGCTGTCTCTCTCACCTCCTCCCGCTGTCTCTCTCACATCCTCCCGCTGTCTCTCTCACATCCTCCCGCTGTCTCTCTCACCTCACCTCCTCCCGCTGTCTCTCAAACCTCCTCCCGCTGTCTCTCTCACCTCACCTCCTCCCGCTGTCTCTCTCACCTCCTCCCGCTGTCTCTCTCACCTCACCTCCTCCCGCTCTCTCTCTCACCTCCTCCCGCTGTCTCTCTCACATCCTCCCGCTGTCTCTCTCACCTCCTCCCGCTGTCTCTCTCACATCCTCCCGCTGTCTCTCTCACCTCCTCCCGCTGTCTCTCTCACCTCCTCCAGCTGTCTCTCTCACCTCCTCCCGCTGTCTCTCTCACCTCCTCCCGCTGTCTCTCTCACCTCCTCCCGCTGTCTCTCTCACATCCTCCCGCTGTCTCTCTCACCTCCTCCCGCTGTCTCTACATTACATTTACATTTAAGTCATTTAGCAGACGCTCTTATCCAGAGCGACTTACAAATTGGTGAATTCACCTTCTGACATCCAGTGGAACAGCCACTTTACAATAGTGCATCTAAATCATTAAGGGGGGTGGTGAGAAGGATTACTTATCCTATCCTAGGTATTCCTTGAAGAGGTGGGGTTTCAGGTGTCTCCGGAAGGTGGTGATTGACTCCGCTGTCCTGGCGTCGTGAGGGAGTTTGTTCCACCATTGGGGGGCCAGAGCAGCGAACAGTTTTGACTGGGCTGAGCGGGAACTGAACTTCCTCAATGGTAGGGAGGCGAGCAGGCCAGAGGTGGATGAACGCAGTGCCCTTGCTTGGGTGTAGGGCCTGATCAGAGCCTGGAGGTACTGCGGTGCCGTTCCCCTCACAGCTCCGTAGGCAAGCACCATGGTCTTGTAGCGGATGCGAGCTTCAACTGGAAGCCAGTGGAGAGAGCGGAGGAGCGGGGTGACGTGAGAGAACTTGGGAAGGTTGAACACCAGACGGGCTGCGGCGTTCTGGATGAGTTGTAGGGGTTTAATGGCACGAGCAGGGAGCCCAGCCAACAGCGAGTTGCAGTAATCCAGACGGGAGATGACAAGTGCCTGGATTAGGACCTGCGCCGCTTCCTGTGTGAGGCAGGGTCGTACTCTGCGGATGTTGTAGAGCATGAACCTACAGGAACGGGCCACCGCCATGATGTTGGTTGAGAACGACAGGGTGTTGTCCAGGATCACGCCAAGGTTCTTAGCGCTCTGGGAGGAGGACACAATGGAGTTGTCAACCGTGATGGCGAGATCATGGAACGGGCAGTCCTTCCCGGGAGGAAGAGCAGCTCCGTCTTGCCGAGGTTCAGCTTGAGGTGGTGATCCGTCATCCACACTGATATGTCTGCCAGACATGCAGAGATGCGATTCGCCACCTGGTCATCAGAAGGGGAAAGGAGAAGATTAATTGTGTGTCGTCTGCATAGCAATGATAGGAGAGACCATGTGAGGTTATGACAGAGCCAAGTGACTTGGTGTATAGCGAGAATAGGAGAGGGCCTAGAACAGAGCCCTGGGGGACACCAGTGGTGAGAGCGCGTGGCGAGGAGACAGATTCTCGCCACGCCACCTGGTAGGAGCGACCTGTCAGGTAGGACGCAATCCAAGCGTGGGCCGCGCCGGAGATGCCCAACTCGGAGAGGGTGGAGAGGAGGATCTGATGGTTCACAGTATCGAAGGCAGCCGATAGGTCTAGAAGGATGAGAGCAGAGGAGAGAGAGTTAGCTTTAGCAGTGCGAAGCGCCTCCGCGATGCAGAGAAGAGCAGTCTCAGTTGAATGACTAGTCTTGAAACCTGACTGATTTGGATCAAGAAGGTCATTCTGAGAGAGATAGCGGGAGAGCTGGCCAAGGACGGCACGTTCAAGAGTTTTGGAGAGAAAAGAAAGAAGGGATACTGGTCTGTAGTTGTTGACATCGGAGGGATCGAGTGTAGGTTTTTTCAGAAGGGGTGCAACTCTCGCTCTCTTGAAGACGGAAGGGACGTAGCCAGCGGTCAGGGATGAGTTGATGAGCGAGGTTAGGTAAGGGAGAAGGTCCCCGGAAATGGTCTGGAGAAGAGAGGAGGGGATAGGGTCGAGCGGGCAGGTTGTTGGGCGGCCGGCCGTCACAAGAAGCGAGATTTCATCTGGAGAGAGAAGGGAGAAAGAGGTCAGAGCACAGGTTAGGGCAGTGTGAGCAGAACCAGCGGTGTCGTTTGACTTAGCAAACGAGGATCGGATGTCGTCGACCTTCTTTTCAAAATGGTTGACGAAGTCATCTGCAGAGAGGGAGGAGGGGGAGGGGGAGGAGGATTCAGGAGGGAGGAGAAGGTGGCAAAGAGCTTCCTAGGGTTAGAGGCAGATGCTTGGAATTTAGAGTGGTAGAAAGTGGCTTTAGCAGCAGAGACAGAGGAGGAAAATGTAGAGAGGAGGGAGTGAAAGGATGCCAAGTCCGCAGGGAGGCGAGTTTTCCTCCATTTCCGCTCGGCTGTCCGGAGCTCTGTTCTGTGAGCTCGCAATGAGTCATCGAGCCACGGAGCGGGAGGGGAGGACCGAGCCGGCCTGGAGGATAGGGGACATAGAGAGTCAAAGGATGCAGAAAGGGAAGAGAGGAGGGTTGAGGAGGCAGAATCAGGAGAAAGGTTGGAGAAGGTATGAGCAGAGGGAAGAGATGATAGGATGGAAGAGGAAAGAGTAGCGGGGAGAGAGAGCGAAGGTTGGGACGGCGCGATACCATCCGAGTAGGGGCAGTGTGGGAAGTGTTGGATGAGAGCGAGAGGGAAGAGGATACAAGGTAGTGGTCGGAGACTTGGAGGGGAGTTGCAGTGAGGTTAGTGGAAGAACAGCATCTAGTAAAGATGAGGTCGAGCGTATTGCCTGCCTTGTGAGTAGGGGGAAGGTGAGAGGGTGAGGTCAAAAGAGGAGAGGAGTGGAAAGAAGGAGGCAGAGAGGAATGAGTCAAAGGTAGACGTGGGGAGGTTAAAGTCGCCCAGGACTGTGAGAGGTGAGCCGTCCTCAGGAAAGGAGCTTATCAAGGCATCAAGCTCATTGATGAACTCTCCGAGGGAACCTGGAGGGCGATAAATGATAAGGATGTTAAGCTTGAAAGGGCTGGTAACTGTGACAGCATGGAATTCAAAGGAGGCGATAGATAGATGGGTAAGGGGAGAGAGAGAGAATGACCACTTGGGAGAGATGAGGATCCCGGTGCCACCACCCCGCTGACCAGAAGCTCTCGGGGTGTGCGAGAACACGTGGGCGGACGAAGAGAGAGCAGTAGGAGTCTCTCTCACCTCCTCCCGCTGTCTCTCTCACCTCCTCCCGCTGTCTCTCTCACCTCCTCCCGCTGTCTCTCTCACCTCCTCCCGCTGTCTCTCTCACCTCCTCCCGCTGTCTCTCTCACCTCCTCCCGCTGTCTCTCTCACCTCCTCCAGCTGTCTCTCTCACCTCCTCCCGCTGTCTCTCAAACCTCCTCCCGCTGTCTCTCTCACCTCCTCCCGCTGTCTCTCTCACCTCCTCCCGCTGTCTCTCTCACATCCTCCCGCTGTCTCTCTCACCTCACCTCCTCCCGCTGTCTCTCAAACCTCCTCCCGCTGTCTCTCTCACCTCCTCCCGCTGTCTCTCTCACCTCACCTCCTCCCGCTGTCTCTCAAACCTCCTCCCGCTGTCTCTCTCACCTCCTCCCGCTGACTCTCTCACCTCACCTCCTCCCGCTGTCTCTCACCTCCTCCCGCTGTCTCTCTCACATCCTCCCGCTGTCTCTCTCACCTCCTCCCGCTGTCTCCAAGCCTGTCTCTCTAACCTCCTCCCGCTGTCTCTCTCACATCCTCCCACTGTCTCTTCCACCTCCTCCCACTGTCTCTCTGCAGCTCCTCCCGCTGTCTCTCTCACCTCCTCCCCCTGTCTCTCTCACCTCCTCCCGCTGTCTCTCTCACCTCCTCCCGCTGTCTCTCTCACCTCCTCCCGCTGTCTCTCTCACCTCCTCCCGCTGTCTCTCTCTCACCTCCTCCCGCTGTCTCTCTCACCTCCTCCCGCTGTCTCTCTCACCTCCTCCCGCTGTCTCTCTCACCTCCTCCCGCTGTCTCCAAGCCTGTCTCTCTCACCTCCTCCCGCTGTCTCTCTAACCTCCTCCCGCTGTCTCTCTCACCTCCTCCCGCTGTCTCTCTCACCTCCTCCCGCTGTCTCTCTCACCTCCTCCCGCTGTCTCTCTCACCTCCTCCCGCTGTCTCTCTCACCTCCTCCCGCTGTCTCTCTCACCTCCTCCCGCTGTCTCTCTCACCTCCTCCCGCTGTCTCTCTCACCTCCTCCCGCTGTCTCCAAGCCTGTCTCTCTCACCTCCTCCCGCTGTCTCTCAAACCTCCTCCCGCTGTCTCTCTCACCTCCTCCCGCTGTCTCTCTCACCTCCTCCCGCTGTCTCTCTAACCTCCTCCCACTGTCTCTCTCACCTCCTCCCACTGTCTCTCTCACCTCCTCCCGCTGTCTCTCTAACCTCCTCCCACTGTCTCTCTCACCTCCTCCCGCTGTCTCTCTCACCTCCTCCCGCTGTCTCTCTCACCTCCTCCCACTGTCTCCAAGCCTGTCTCTCTAACCTCCTCCCACTGTCTCCAAGCCTGTCTCTCTAACTTCCTCCCACTGTCTCGCTCACCTCCTCCCGCTGTCTCTCTCACCTCCTCCCGCTGTCTCTCTCACCTCCTCCCGCTGTCTCCAAGCCTGTCTCTCTAACCTCCTCCCACTGTCTCGCTCACCTCCTCCCGCTGTCTCTCTCACCTCATCCCACTGTCTCTCTCACCTCCTCCCGCTGTCTCTCTCACCTCCTCCCACTGTCTCCAAGCCTGTCTCTCTCACCTCCTCCCACTGTCTCTCTCACCTCCTCCCGCTGTCTCTCTCACCTCCTCCCACTGTCTCTCTCACCTCCTCCCGCTGTCTCTCTCACCTCCTCCCACTGTCTCTCTCACCTCCTCCCACTGTCTCTCTCACCTCCTCCCGCTGTCTCTCTCACCTCCTCCCACTGTCTCTCTCACCTCCTCCCACTGTCTCTCTCACCTCATCCCACTGTCTCTCTCACCTCCTCCCGCTGTCTCCAAGCCTGTCTCTCTAACTTCCTCCCACTGTCTCCAAGCCTGTCTCTCTCACCTCCTCCCACTGTCTCTCTCACCTCCTCCCACTGTCTCTCTCACCTCATCCCACTGTCTCTCTCACCTCCTCCCACTGTCTCTCTCACCTCATCCCACTGTCTCTCTCACCTCCTCCCACTGTCTCCAAGCCTGTCTCTCTAACTTCCTCCCGCTGTCTCTCTCACCTCCTCCCACTGTCTCTCTCACCTCCTCCCGCTGTCTCTCTCACCTCCTCCCACTGTCTCTCTCACCTCCTCCCGCTGTCTCTCTCACCTCCTCCCACTGTCTCCAAGCCTGTCTCTCTCACCTCCTCCCACTGTCTCTCTCACCTCCTCCCGCTGTCTCTCTCACCTCCTCCCGCTGTCTCTCTCACCTCCTCCCGCTGTCTCTCTCACCTCCTCCCGCTGTCTCTCTCACCTCCTCCCACTGTCTCTCTCACCTCCTCCCACTGTCTCTCTCACCTCCTCCCGCTGTCTCTCTCACCTCCTCCCACTGTCTCTCTCACCTCTTCCCACTGTCTCTCTCACCTCCTCCCGCTGTCTCTCTCACCTCCTCCCACTGTCTCTCTCACCTCCTCCCGCTGTCTCTCTCACCTCCTCCCACTGTCTCTCTCACCTCCTCCCGCTGTCTCTCTCACCTCCTCCCACTGTCTCCAAGCCTGTCTCTCTCACCTCCTCCCACTGTCTCTCTCACCTCCTCCCGCTGTCTCTCTCACCTCCTCCCGCTGTCTCTCTCACCTCCTCCCGCTGTCTCTCTCACCTCCTCCCGCTGTCTCTCTAACCTCCTCCCGCTGTCTCTCTCACCTCCTCCCGCTGTCTCTCTCACCTCCTCCCACTGTCTCTCTCACCTCCTCCCGCTGTCTCTCTCACCTCCTCCCGCTGTCTCTCTCACCTCCTCCCGCTGTCTCCAAGCCTGTCTCTCTCACCTCCTCCCACTGTCTCCAAGCCTGTCTCTCTCACCTCCTCCCACTGTCTCTCTCACCTCCTCCCGCTGTCTCTCTCACATCCTCCCGCTGTCTCTCTCACCTCACCTCCTCCCGCTGTCTCTCAAACCTCCTCCCGCTGTCTCTCTCACCTCACCTCCTCCCGCTGTCTCTCTCACCTCCTCCCGCTGTCTCTCTCACCTCACCTCCTCCCGCTCTCTCTCTCACCTCCTCCCGCTGTCTCTCTCACATCCTCCCGCTGTCTCTCTCACCTCCTCCCGCTGTCTCTCTCACCTCCTCCCACTGTCTCTCTCACCTCCTCCCGCTGTCTCTCTCACCTCCTCCCGCTGTCTCTCTCACCTCCTCCCGCTGTCTCCAAGCCTGTCTCTCTAACCTCCTCCCGCTGTCTCTCTCACCTCCTCCCACTGTCTCTCTCACCTCCTCCCGCTGTCTCTCTCACCTCCTCCCGCTGTCTCCAAGCCTGTCTCTCTCACCTCCTCCCACTGTCTCTCTCACCTCCTCCCACTGTCTCTCTCACCTCCTCCCGCTGTCTCTCTCACCTCCTCCCGCTGTCTCCAAGCCTGTCTCTCTCACCTCCTCCCGCTGTCTCTCTCACCTCTTCCCACTGTCTCTCTCACCTCCTCCCGCTGTCTCTCTCACCTCCTCCCACTGTCTCTCTCACCTCCTCCCGCTGTCTCTCTCACCTCCTCCCACTGTCTCTCTCACCTCCTCCCGCTGTCTCTCTCACCTCCTCCCACTGTCTCCAAGCCTGTCTCTCTCACCTCCTCCCACTGTCTCTCTCACCTCCTCCCGCTGTCTCTCTCACCTCCTCCCGCTGTCTCTCTCGCCTCCTCCCGCTGTCTCTCTCACCTCCTCCCGCTGTCTCTCTAACCTCCTCCCGCTGTCTCTCTCACCTCCTCCCGCTGTCTCTCTCACCTCCTCCCACTGTCTCTCTCACCTCCTCCCGCTGTCTCTCTCACCTCCTCCCGCTGTCTCTCTCACCTCCTCCCGCTGTCTCCAAGCCTGTCTCTCTCACCTCCTCCCACTGTCTCCAAGCCTGTCTCTCTCACCTCCTCCCACTGTCTCTCTCACCTCCTCCCGCTGTCTCTCTCACCTCCTCCCACTGTCTCTCTCACCTCCTCCCGCTGTCTCTCTCACCTCCTCCCGCTGTCTCTCTCACCTCCTCCCACTGTCTCTCTCACCTCCTCCCGCTGTCTCTCTCACCTCCTCCCACTGTCTCTCTCACCTCCTCCCGCTGTCTCTCTCACCTCCTCCCGCTGTCTCTCTCACCTCCTCCAGCTGTCTCTCTCACCTCCTCCCGCTGTCTCTCTCACCTCCTCCCACTGTCTCTCTCACCTCCTCCCGCTGTCTCTCTCACCTCCTCCCACTGTCTCTCTCACCTCCTCCCGCTGTGTCTCTCACCTCCTCCCACTGTCTCCAAGCCTGTCTCTCTCACCTCCTCCCACTGTCTCTCTCACCTCCTCCCGCTGTCTCTCTCACCTCCTCCCGCTGTCTCTCTCACCTCCTCCCGCTGTCTCTCTCACCTCCTCCCGCTGTCTCTCTAACCTCCTCCCGCTGTCTCTCTAACCTCCTCCCGCTGTCTCTCTCACCTCCTCCCGCTGTCTCTCTCACCTCCTCCCACTGTCTCTCTCACCTCCTCCCGCTGTCTCTCTCACCTCCTCCCACTCTCTCCAAGCCTGTCTCTCTCACCTCCTCCCACTGTCTCCAAGCCTGTCTCTCTCACCTCCTCCCGCTGTCTCTCTCACCTCCTCCCGCTGTCTCTCTCACCTCCTCCCACTGTCTCTCTCACCTCCTCCCGCTGTCTCTCTCACCTCCTCCCGCTGTCTCTCTCACCTCCTCCCGCTGTCTCTCTCACCTCCTCCCGCTGTCTCTCTCACCTCCTCCCGCTGTCTCTCTCACCTCCTCCCGCTGTCTCTCTAACCTCCTCCCGCTGTCTCTCTCACCTCCTCCCGCTGTCTCTCTCACCTCCTCCCACTGTCTCTCTCACCTCCTCCCGCTGTCTCTCTCACCTCCTCCCGCTGTCTCTCTCACCTCCTCCCGCTGTCTCCAAGCCTGTCTCTCTAACCTCCTCCCGCTGTCTCTCTCACCTCCTCCCACTGTCTCTCTCACCTCCTCCCGCTGTCTCTCTCACCTCCTCCCGCTGTCTCCAAGCCTGTCTCTCTCACCTCCTCCCACTGTCTCTCTCACCTCCTCCCACTGTCTCTCTCACCTCCTCCCGCTGTCTCTCTCACCTCCTCCCGCTGTCTCCAAGCCTGTCTCTCTCACCTCCTCCCGCTGTCTCTCTCACCTCCTCCCGCTGTCTCTCTCACCTCCTCCCACTGTCTCTCTCACCTCCTCCCGCTGTCTCTCTCACCTCCTCCCGCTGTCTCTCTCACCTCCTCCCGCTGTCTCTCTCACCTCCTCCCGCTGTCTCTCTCACCTCATCCCACTGTCTCTCTCACCTCCTCCCGCTGTCTCTCTCACCTCCTCCCGCTGTCTCTCTCACCTCCTCCCACTGTCTCTCTCACCTCCTCCCGCTGTCTCCAAGCCTGTCTCTCTCACCTCCAAGCCCTAGCATGTCTCTCTGCAGCTCCTCCCACTGTCTCTCTCACCTCCTCCCTTTGTCACTGTGACACCATGGCCTGCCAAATGGGTTGCCAGATCAGCACAAAACACACACTGTCCAATGAGACCAAGCACACCACCAAGGGTCAGGAGACGCCCATCAAGCCCTAGCATGTCTCTCTGCAGCTCCACATCCCAGCTGTTGGCTGGTTGACACGGGCTGTTGAAAGGTTACGTCAGCCCATTCCCAGGGCATCGATCCTGAGGTGTCAAAGTGTACTGTGTCTAGAGATTGCAGCACTCTAGAAGAAGAGGCTGTCCAGCTCAGCACGATTTGGTATTTTGGTATTTTATTGGGATCCACATTAGCTGTTACAAAAGAGGAACATTACTCCAGACAGCTAGCTGACTATGTTTATAAACTACAGAGGAACATTACTCCAGACAGCTAGCTGACTATGTTTATAAACTACAGAGGAACATTACTCCAGACAGCTAGCTGACTATGTTTATAAACTACTGTACAGAGGAACATTACTCCAGACAGCTAGCTGACTATGTTTATAAACTACAGAGGAACATTACTCCAGACAGCTAGCTGACTATGTTTATAAACTACAGAGGAACATTACTCCAGACAGCTAGCTGACTATGTTTATAAACTACAGAGGAACATTACTCCAGACAGCTAGCTGACTATGTTTATAAACTACAGAGGAACATTACTCCAGACAGCTAGCTGACTATGTTTATAAACTACAGAGGAACATTACTCCAGACAGCTAGCGGACTATGTTTATGAACTACAGAGGAACATTACTCCAGACAGCTAGCTGACTATGTTTATAAACTACAGAGGAACATTACTCCAGACAGCTAGCTGGCTATGTTTATAAACTACAGAGGAACATTACTCCAGACAGCTAGCTGGCTATGTTTATAAACTACAGAGGAACATTACTCCAGACAGCTAGCTGGCTATGTTTATAAACTACAGAGGAACATTACTCCAGACAGCTAGCGGACTATGTTTATAAACTACAGAGGAACATTACAGCTAGCTGACTATGTTTATAAACTACAGGGGAACATTACTCCAGACAGCTAGCTGGCGATGTTTATAAACTACAGAGGAACATTTACTCCAGACAGCTAGCTGACTATGTTTATAAACTACAGAGGAACATTACTCCAGACAGCGAGCTGACTATGTTTATAAACTACAGAGGAACACTACTCCAGACAGCTAGCTGGCTATGTTTATAAACTGCAGAGGAACATTACTCCAGACAGCTAGCTGACTATGTTTATAAACTACAGAGGAACATTACAGCTAGCTGACTATGTTTATAAACTACTGTACAGAGGAACATTACCCCAGACAGCTAGCTGACTATGTTTATAAACTACAGGGGAACATTACTCCAGACAGCTAGCTGGCTATGTTTATAAACTACAGAGGAACATTACTCCACACAGCTAGCTGACTATGTTTATAAACTACAGAGGAACATTACTCCAGACAGCTAGCTGGCTATGTTTATAAACTACAGAGGAACATTACTCCAGACAGCTAGCTGACTATGTTTATAAACTACAGAGGAACATTACTCCAGACAGCTAGCTGACTATGTTTATAAACTACAGAGGAACATTACAGCTAGCTGACTATGTTTATAAACTACAGGGGAACATTACTCCAGACAGCTAGCTGGCTATGTTTATAAACTACAGAGGAACATTACTCCACACAGCTAGCTGACTATGTTTATAAACTACAGAGGAACATTACTCCAGACAGCTAGCTGACTATGTTTATAAACTACAGAGGAACATTACTCCAGACAGCTAGCTGACTATGTTTATAAACTACAGAGGAACATTACTCCAGACAGCTAGCTGGCTATGTTTATAAACTACAGAGGAACATTACTCCAGACAGCTAGCTGGCTATGTTTATAAACTACAGAGGAACATTACTCCAGACAGCTAGCTGACTATGTTTATAAACTGCAGAGGAACATTACTCCAGACAGCTAGCTGGCTATGTTTATAAACTGCAGAGGAACATTACTCCAGACAGCTAGCTGACTATGTTTATAAACTACAGAGGAACATTACTCCAGACAGCTAGCTGGCTATGTTTATAAACTACAGAGGAACATTACTCCAGACAGCTAGCTGACTATGTTTATAAACTACAGAGGAACATTACTCCAGACAGCTAGCTGGCTATGTTTATAAACTACAGAGGAACATTACTCCACACAGCTAGCTGACTATGTTTATAAACTACAGAGAAACATTACTCCAGACAGCTAGCTGACGATGTTTATAAACTACAGAGAAACATTACTCCAGACAGCGAGCTGACTATGTTTATAAACAGTATAAATAACACTATATTATATTTCTAGACAGTACAGTATAAATCCTACTATATTATATTTCTAGACAGTACTATACAGTATAAATCCTACTATATTATATTTCTAGACAGTACAGTATAAATCATACTATATTATATTATATCCTACTATATTATATTTCTAGACAGTACAGTATAAATCATACTATATTATATTTCTAGACAGTACAGTATAAATCCTACTATATTATATTTCTAGACAGTACTATACAGTATAAATCCTACTATATTATATTTCTAGACAGTACAGTATAAATAACAGTATATTATATGTCTAGACAGTACAGTATAAATCACAGTATATTATATGTATAGACAGTACTATACAGTATAAATCACAGTATATTATATGTATAGACAGTACTATACAGTATAAATAACAGTATATTATATTTCCAGACAGTACATTATAAATAACAGTATATTATATGTATAGACAGTACTATACAGTATAAATAACAGTATATTATATGTATAGACAGTACTGGACAGTTGAACTCAGTTCTGTGGACCTATAAGAGTGCATTAGTCCTGCTGACACCAATTAGCATTGGAGAGGTGGCGAGGACTCGGACGCTTGCTGTGTCTTTCACAGGAAGTGAACTGTGGAACTAAAGCCTCTATATTTAATCCGGCAGTATTGGGAGTTTTTTTGCTCTGAGACCTCTCTCTCTCTCTGTCCTCTCTCTCTGCTCCCTTCATCACTCCAGGGTCACAGAGAGAGCAGAGAGAGTGAGGGGGAGTACAGAGAGGTCTTCACAGCTCTGAACGGACCACGACCGACCTCTGGAGACGCACTGTTTTTCTTTCTATCCACAAACATCCTTGGCTGTTCCCTCGTGGAGCTACTTTAGTGCCATTTAATATCAAGCAACACTTAATAATAAATATAATATATCCCATTTAGCAGACGCTTTTGTCCAAAGCGACTTACAAGTCGGCTGGGGCCACTACTTTTACATATGGGTGGTCCCAGCGGGAATCGAACCCACGACGCTTGGCGTTGCAAGCGCCATGCTCTACCGACTGAGCCACACAGGACACTTCTGAAGTCCAAAAGTCCAGTCATCCACTACCAATCTGTGTTGCCCACCTGGGTGATACACAGCCACCATTTTGGTGCCAGAACGCTCACCACACATCAGCTATCAATGGTGTTGAGGAGCGATCTGTCAGATGCAAAGCCACCATTTTGGTGCCAGAACGCTCACCACACATCAGCTATCATGGTGTTGAGGTGAGGAGTGAGGGGGATGACTACGTGGTCATACTTACATTTGTCCACGACACTGAGGTTAACACCCTTAGTATTACATTAAATGTCAACAAATCAGGACATCCATTTAACATCCCATCCCAAAGATGGCACTCCCTAACCAGGGCAATGTCACCATCACTGGTGGGGTGGCAGGTAGCCTTGTGGTTGGAGCGTTGGACTAGTAACTGAAAGGTTACATGATCGAATCCCTGAGTTGACAAGGTACAAATCTGTCGCCCCTGAACAAGGCAGTTAACCCACTGTTCCCCAGTAGCCCATCATTGAAAATAACTGACTTGCCGAGTTAAATAAAGGTAAAATATATATATATATTTTTAAACTGCCCTAGAGCATTTGATTAGAAAGCCAGACAGAAGGGTGCCTCCTACTGGCCCTCCAACACCACTTCCAGCAGCATCTGGTCTCCCGTCCAGGGACCGACCAGGACCAACCCTGCTTAGCTTTAGAAGCAAGCCAGCAGTGGGATGCAGGGTGGTGGTGCTTCTGGAATTAAAAACACAAAACTTGCAATTGCAAAAAAAAATAATAATCAAATTGTATTGGTCACATGTTTAGCAGATGTTATTGCGAGTGAAATGCTGGTGTTCCTAGCTCCAGAAGTGTCAGGGTAACAAGCAAAGATGGGGACAATAGCAGGCAAAGATGGGGACAATAGCAGGCAAAGATGGGGACAATAGCAGGCAAAGATGGGGACAATAGCAGGCAAAGATGGGGACAATAGCAGGCAAAGACGGGGACAATAGCAGGCAAAGATGGGGAGAATAGCAGGCAAAGATCAGGACAATAGCACGCAAAGATGGGGACAATAGATAGGGACAATAGATTGGGACAATAGATTGGGACAATAGATCGGGACAATAGATCGGGACAATAGCAGGCAAAGATAGGGACAATAGCAGGCAAAGATTGGTGACAATAGCAGGCAAAGATGGGGACAATAGCAGGCAAAGATGGGGACAATAGCAGACAAAGATTGGGACAATAGATTGGGACAATAGATTGGGACAATAGATTGGGACAATAGATCGGGACAATCGATCGGGACAATAGCAGGCAAAGATAGGGACAATAGCAAGCAAAGATGGGGACAATAGCAGGCAAAGATGGGGACAATAGCAGGCAAAGATGGGGACAATAGCAGGCAAAGATCAGGACAATAGCAGGCAAAGATGGGGACAATAGCAGGCAAAGATGGGGACAATAGCAGGCAAAGATGGGGACAATAGCAAGCAAAGATGGGGACAATAGCAGGCAAAGATGGGGACAATAGCAGGCAAAGATGG
Organism: Oncorhynchus masou masou; assembly: GCF_036934945.1. Taxonomy (NCBI): domain Eukaryota; kingdom Metazoa; phylum Chordata; class Actinopteri; order Salmoniformes; family Salmonidae; genus Oncorhynchus; species Oncorhynchus masou. Next base: position 174,699 of record NW_027013240.1, on the reverse strand, counting down.
GGACAATAGCAGGCAAAGATCAGGACAATAGCAGGCAAAGATGGGGACAATAGCAGACAAAGATGGGGACAATAGCAGACAAAGATGGGGACAATAGCAGGCAAAGATGGGGACAATAGCAGGCAAAGATGGGGACAATAGCAGGCAAAGATGGGGACAATAGCAGGCAAAGATAGGGACAATAGATAGGGACAATAGCAGGCAAAGATGGGGACAATAGCAGGCAAAGATGGGGACAATAGCAGGCAAAGATAGGGACAATAGATAGGGACAATAGCAGGCAAAGATGGGGACAATAGCAGGCAAAGATGGGGAGAATAGCAGACAAAGATGGCGACAATAGCAGACAAAGATGGCGACAATAGCAGACAAATATGGGGACAATAGCAGGCAAAGATAGGGACAATAGATAGGGACAATAGCAGGCAAAGATGGGGACAATAGCAGGCAAAGATGGAGACAATAGCAGGCAAAGATGGGGACAATAGCAGACAAAGATGGCGACAATAGCAGACAAAGATGGCGACAATAGCAGACAAAGATGGCGACAATAGCAGTCAAATATGGGGACAATAGCAGGCAAAGATGGGGACAATAGCAGGCAAAGATAGGGACAATAGATAGGGACAATAGCAGGCAAAGATGGGGACAATAGCAGGCAAAGATGGGGACAATAGATAGGGACAATAGCAGGCAAAGATGGGGACAATAGCAGGCAAAGATGGGGACAATAGCAGGCAAAGATGGGGACAATAGCAGGCAAAGATGGGGACAATAGCAGGCAAAGATGGGGACAATAGCAGGCAAAGACGGGGACAATAGCAGGCAAAGATGGGGACAATAGCAGGCAAAGATCAGGACAATAGCACGCAAAGATGGGGACAATAGATAGGGACAATAGATAGGGACAATAGATTGGGACAATAGATTGGGACAATAGATCGGGACAATAGATCGGGACAATAGCAGGCAAAGATAGGGACAATAGCAGGCAAAGATTGGTGACAATAGCAGGCAAAGATGGGGACAATAGCAGACAAAGATGGGGACAATAGCAGACAAAGATTGGGACAATAGATTGGGACAATAGATTGGGACAATAGATTGGGACAATAGATCGGGACAATAGATCGGGACAATCGATCGGGACAATAGCAGGCAAAGATAGGGACAATAGCAAGCAAAGATGGGGACAATAGCAGGCAAAGATGGGGACAATAGCAGGCAAAGATGGGGACAATAGCAGGCAAAGATCAGGACAATAGCAGGCAAAGATGGGGACAATAGCAGGCAAAGATGGGGACAATAGATAGGGACAATAGATAGGGACAATAGCAGGCAAAGATGGGGACAATAGCAGGCAAAGATGGGGACAATAGCAGGCAAAGATGGGGACAATAGCAGACAAAGATGGGGACAATAGCAGACAAAGATGGGGACAATAGCAGGCAAAGATGGGGACAATAGCAGGCAAAGATGGGGACAATAGCAGGCAAAGATAGGGACAATAGATAGGGACAATAGCAGGCAAAGATGGGGACAATAGCAGGCAAAGATGGGGACAATAGCAGGCAAAGATGGGGACAATAGCAGGCAAAGATGGGGACAATAGCAGTCAAAGATGGGGACAATAGCAGTCAAAGATGGGGAGAATAGCAGGCAAAGATGGGGAGAATAGCAGACAAAGATGGCGACAATAGCAGACAAAGATGGCGACAATAGCAGACAAATATGGGGACAATAGCAGGCAAAGATAGGGACAATAGATAGGGACAATAGCAGGCAAAGATGGGGACAATAGCAGGCAAAGATGGAGACAATAGCAGGCAAAGATGGGGACAATAGCAGACAAAGATGGCGACAATAGCAGACAAAGATGGCGACAATAGCAGACAAAGATGGCGACAATAGCAGTCAAATATGGGGACAATAGCAGGCAAAGATGGGGACAATAGCAGGCAAAGATAGGGACAATAGATAGGGACAATAGCAGGCAAAGATGGGGACAATAGCAGGCAAAGATGGGGACAATAGCAGGCAAAGATGGGGAGAATAGCATACAAAGATGGGGACAATAGCAGACAAAGATGGCGACAATAGCAGACAAAGATGGCGACAATAGCAGTCAAATATGGGGACAATAGCAGGCAAAGATGGGGACAATAGCAGGCAAAGATAGGGACAATAGATAGGGACAATAGCAGGCAAAGATGGGGACAATAGCAGGCAAAGATGGGGACAATAGCAGGCAAAGATGGGGAGAATAGCATACAAAGATGGGGACAATAGCAGACAAAGATGGCGACAATAGCAGACAAAGATGGCGACAATAGCAGTCAAATATGGGGACAATAGCAGGCAAAGATGGGGACAATAGCAGGCAAAGATAGGGACAATAGATAGGGACAATAGCAGGCAAAGATGGGGACAATAGCAGGCAAAGATGGGGACAATAGCAGGCAAAGATGGGGACAATAGCAGGCAAAGATAGGGACAATAGATAGGGACAATAGCAGGCAAAGATGGGGACAATAGCAGGCAAAGATGGGGACAATAGCAGGCAAAGATGGGGACAATAGCAGGCAAAGATGGGGACAATAGCAGGCAAAGATGGGGACAATAGCAGGCAAAGATGGGGACAATAGCAGGCAAAGATATGGACAATAGCAGGCAAATATAGGGACAATAGCAGGCAATGATAGGGACAATAGCAGGCAAAGATGGGGACAATAGCATACAAAGATGGGGACAATAGCATACAAAGATGGGGACAATAGCATACAAAGATGGGGACAATAGCAGACAAAGATGGCGACAATAGCAGACAAAGATGGCGACAATAGCAGACAAAGATGGGGACAATAGCAGTCAAAGATGGGGACAATAGCAGTCAAAGATGGGGACAATAGCAGGCAAAGATAGGGACAATAGATAGGGACAATAGCAGGCAAAGATCAGGACAATAGCAGGCAAAGATGGGGACAATAGCAGACAAAGATGGGGACAATAGCAGGCAAAGATGGGGACAATAGCAAGCAAAGATGGGGACAATAGCAGACAAAGATGGGGACAATAGCAGGCAACGATCGGGACAATAGCAGGCAACGATCGGGACAATAGATAGGGACAATAGCAGGCAGATTTCAGGACAATAGGAGGCAAAGATAGGGACAATATGAGGCAAAGATAGAGAGATTGTGTTTGATCGCCACGGTATTTGATGTTGAGGGCCACGGTGTTTGATGTTGAGGGCCACGGTGTTTGATGTTGAGGGCCACGGTGTTTGATGTTGAGGGCCACGGTGTTTGATGTTGATCGCCACGGTGTTTGATGTTGATCGCCACGGTGTTTGATGTTGATCGCCACGGTGTTTGATGTTGATCGCCACGGTGTTTGATGTTGATCGCCACGGTGTTTGATGTTGATCGCCACCGTGTTTGATGTTGATCGCCACGGTGTTTGATGTTGATCGCCACGGTGTTTGATGTTGATGACCACGGTGTTTGATGTTGATCGCTACAGTGTTTGGTGTTGATCGCCACGGTGTTTGATGTTGAAGGCCACGGTGTTTGGTCACCATGGTGATTTCCTTAAAAATCCTCTGGATAAGAGCATCTGCTAAATAACTCAAAGGTTCAATGTTTCAAGAAGAAGAAGAAGAAGACTAAATGTCCCATTCATTTACAAAACATTTGTTCTCGCATTTCATTTCCTTAAAATGAATTTTCTCGTTTTTTTTTTCTCTCTGTTTTGCAACACTACAAATGTTGTTCTGGACTTCAGAAGTTTTTTTTACCTTGATATTAAATGACACGAAAGTAACTCCATATTCTCTCATGTCTGAGGATATATCGGAGGGGGGAGATAGAGGAGAGGAGAAATTGATACTGGCTGAAATTAGAGCCTGATGCGTAGCTATAGCCCCCCCGGCTCTCCTCTCAGTATCCAGGATATTGATTGAACGGTATCTGTGTGCTCCAAGGCTAGAGATGCACCACTTGGACCTGACTGCTAATTTGAAACCTCAGCCTCCATTAGGTCTTTTGACATTCAGCCCGATGCTGCTGATGCTGTGAACACTTTAACATCTCCTCTTAGTACAGTGATATAAAACATCACTGTTGCTGTGAACACTTGAACATCTTCTCTTAGTGCAGTGATATAAAACATCACTGATGCTGTGAACACTTTAACATCTCCTCTTAGTACAGTGATATAAAACATCACTGATGCTGTGAACACTTTAACATCTCCTTTTAGTACAGTGATATAAAACATCACTGATGCCGTGAACACTTTAACATCTCCTCTTAGTACAGTGATATAAAACATCACTGATGCTGTGAACACTTTAACATCTCCTCTTAGTACAGTGATATAAAACATCACTGTTGCTGTGAACACTTTAACATCTCCTCTTAGTACAGTGATATAAAACATCACTGATGCTGTGAACACTTTAACATCTCCTCTTAGTACAGTGATATAAAACGTCACTGATGCTGTGAACACTTTAACATCTCCTCTTAGTACGGTGATATAAAACATCACTGATGCTGTGAACACTGTAACATCTCCTCTTAGTACGGTGATATAAAACATCACTGATGCTGTGAACACTTTAACATCTCCTCTTAGTACAGTGATATAAAACATCACTGATGCTGTGAACACTTTAACATCTCCTCTTAGTACGGTGATATAAAACATCACTGATGCTGTGAACACTGTAACATCTCCTCTTAGTACGGTGATATAAAACATCACTGATGCTGTGAACACTTTAACATCTCCTCTTAGTACAGTGATATAAAACGTCACTGATGCTGTGAACACTTTAACATCTCCTCTTAGTACGGTGATATAAAACATCACTGATGCTGTGAACACTGTAACATCTCCTCTTAGTACGGTGATATAAAACATCACTGATGCTGTGAACACTTTAACATCTCCTCTTAGTACGGTGATATAAAACATCACTGATGCTGTGAACACTTTAACATCTCCTTTTAGTACAGTGATATAAAACGTCACTGATGTTGTGAACACTTTAACATCTCCTCTTAGTACGGTGATATAAAACATCACTGATGCTGTGAACACTGTAACATCTCCTCTTAGTACGGTGATATAAAACATCACTGATGCTGTGAACACTGTAACATCTCCTCTTAGTACGGTGATATAAAACATCACTGATGCTGTGAACACTTGAACATCTCCTCTTAGTACAGTGATATAAAACATCACTGATGCTGTGAACACTGTAACATCTCCTCTTAGTACGGTGATATAAAACATCACTGATGCTGTGAACACTTTAACATCTCCTCTTAGTACAGTGATATAAAACATCACTGTTGCTGTGAACACTTTAACATCTCCTCTTAGTACGGTGATATAAAACATCACTGATGCTGTGAACACTTTAACATCTCCTCCTATATACTAATCAGTGATGCTCGGCGGATATATTTGCTAAACACTAGTCACTGATGCTAGGCTGATAGATATACTAAACACTGGTCATTGATGCTCAGCTGATAGATATACTAAACACTGGTCACTGATGCTCAGCTGATATATATACTAAACACTGATCATTGATGCTAGGCTGATATATATACTAATCACTGGTCATTGATGCTCAGCTGATAGATATACTAAACACTAGTCACTGATGCTAGGCTGATAGATATACTAAACACTAGTCACTGATGCTCAGCTGATAGATATACTAAACACTGGTCACTGATGCTAGGCTGATAGATATACTAAACACTGATCATTGATGCTCAGCTGATAGATATACTAAACACTGGTCACTGATGCTCAGCTGATAGATATACTAAACACTGATCATTGATGCTCGGCTGATAGATATACTAAACACTGGTCACTGATGCTAGGCTGATAGATATACTAAACACTGGTCACTGATGCTAGGCTGATAGATATACTAAACACTGGTCACTGATGCTAGGCTGATAGATATACTAAACACTGGTCACTGATGCTAGGCTGATAGATATACTAAACACTGGTCACTGATGCTCAGCTGATAGATATACTAATCACTGATGCTAGGCTGATAGATATACTAAACACTGGTCACTGATGCTAGGCTGATAGATATACTAAACACTGGTCATTGATGCTCGGCTGATAGATATACTAAACACTGGTCATTGATGCTCAGCTGATAGATATACTAAACACTAGTCACTGATGCTAGGCTGATAGATATACTAAACACTGATCACTGATGCTAGGCTGATAGATATACTAAACACTGGTCATTGATGCTCAGCTGATAGATATACTAAACACTAGTCACTGATGCTAGGCTGATAGATATACTAAACACTAGTCACTGATGCTAGGCTGATAGATATACTAAACACTAGTCACTGATGCTAGGCTGATATACAGTGCCTTGCGAAAGTATTCGGCCCCCTTGAACTTTGCGACCTTTTGCCACATTTCAGGCTTCAAACATAAAGATATAAAACTGTATTTTTTTGTGAAGAATCAACAACAATTGGGACACAATCATGAATTGGAACGACATTTATTGGATATTTCAAACTTTTTTAACAAATCAAAAACTGAAAAATTGGGTAATATATATACTAATCACTGGTTCTAGGCTGATATATATACTAATCACTGATCATTGACTCCTTGTCTCCGGTGCTTCTTCTGCAGTCGTAGTGCTCTGGTTTCATCTTTCCTCACATCACGTCCACCAATGTCAGTGATTCATATTGATTCACGGAGAGAAGTTGAGGCAAGCCGAGTTAAGAGTTGAGTTAAAGTTGAAATTGAGAACCCTGCTGAGTCTATACCCTGAAGTGATGATATCCTGCTGTGAGGCTTGTACCAATTCTGCCTGAGCTTTAGCCAGCTGGAGATCAGTTGGCTTGAACACATACTTATCTGGGACCAGGCGAATGGCTTATTGCAGTGGTCTTAAACTCGTGGTTTACGATCCGCAACTGGCCAGTGAGCTGATTTAACGTGGCCCTCAGTTGACTTAATGAATGTGGCACTATTGCTTCTGATCAACTTCCTGTTTCTCTGTCTCCTCCCCCTCTACAGTGAGGCCCCTCCCCCTGTCGCCCCTGTTGCCTCAGTTGTCCACGTTGACGGCCAGGGGCGGGGTCTTGGGAGGGGGTGTGTCTAGGGAGGCGTTGGAGCTGAGGGTCCGTGAGGTGGAAGAGGAGAACCAACTTCTCCGCCGTGAACTCAGCCGACCCCCCCGGAGCCCTGCTGGCCCTGCTCCACATCACACCAATCACCGCGGCAACCAGAGCAAGACTCACTCGGAGGAGGGAACAGGGGACAACGAGGCGGGGCTTAAAGCTGGTTCCCCGGGCAACAGGTCAGACTGTGTGCAGCAGCCAGCGGTAGACAAGTGTGAGGTGAGTTACACTAGGAGGAGATAAGACTGGTAGACTAGTGTGAGGTGAGTTACACTAGGAGGAGATACGATAAGACTGGTAGACTAGTGTCAGGTGAGTTACACTAGGAGGAGATAAGACTGGTAGACTAGTGTCAGGTGAGTTACACTAGGAGGAGATAAGATAAGACTGGTAGACTAGTGTCAGGTGAGTTACACTAGGAGGAGATAAGACTGGTTGACTAGTGTCAGATTAGTTACACTAGGAGGAGATAAGACTGGTAGTCTAGTGTCAGGTGAGTTACACTAGGAGGAGATAAGACTGGTAGTCTAGTGTCAGGTGAGTTACACTAGGAGGAGATAAGACTGGTAGACTAGTGTCAGGTGAGTTACACTAGGAGGAGATAAGACTGGAAAGATATAAAACTGTAGACTAGTGTCAGGTGAGTTACACTAGGAGGAGATAAGATAAGACTGGTAGACTAGTGTCAGGTGAGTTACACTAGGAGGAGATAAGACTGGTAGACTAGTGTCAGGTGAGTTACACTAGGAGGAGATAAGACTGGTAGACTAGTGTCAGGTGAGTTACACTAGGAGGAGATAAGATAAGACTGGTAGACTAGTGTCAGGTGAGTTACACTAGGAGGAGATAAGACTGGTAGACTAGTGTCAGGTGAGTTACACTAGGAAGAGATAAGACTGGTAGACTAGTGTCAGGTGAGTTACACTAGGAGGAGATCAGATAAGACTGGTAGACTAGTGTCAGGTGAGTTACACTAGGAGGAGATAAGACTGGTAGACTAGTGTCAGGTGAGTTACACTAGGAGGAGATCAGATAAGACTGGTAGACTAGTGTCAGGTGAGTTACACTAGGAGGAGATAAGACTGGTAGACTAGTATCAGGTGAGTTACACTAGGAGGAGATAAGATAAGACTGGTAGACTAGTGTCAGGTGAGTTACACTAGGAGGAGATAAGACTGGTAGACTAGTGTCAGGTGAGTTACACTAGGAGGAGATAAGATAAGACTGGTTGACTAGTGTCAGGTGAGTTACACTAGGAGGAGATAAGATAAGACTGGTAGACTAGTGTCAGGTGAGTTACACTAGGAGGAGATAAGATAAGACTGGTAGACTAGTGTCAGGTGAGTTACACTAGGAGGAGATAAGATAAGACTGGTAGACTAGTGTCAGGTGAGTTACACTAGGAGGAGATAATACTGGTAGACTAGTGTCAGGTGAGTTACACTAGGAGGTGATAAGATAAGACTGGTAGACTAGTGTCAGGTGAGTTACACTAGGAGGAGATAAGATAAGACTGGTAGACTAGTGTCAGGTGAGTTACACTAGGAGGAGATAAGACTGGTAGACTAGTGTCAGGTGAGTTACACTAGGAGGAGATAAGACTGGTAGACTAGTGTCAGGTGAGTTACACTAGGAGGAGATAAGACTGGTAGACTAGTGTCAGGTGAGTTACACTAGGAGGAGATAAGACTGGTAGACTAGTGTCAGGTGAGTTACACTAGGAGGAGATAAGACTGGTAGACTAGTGTCAGGTGAGTTACACTAGGAGGAGATAAGACTGGTAGACTAGTGTCAGGTCAGTTACACTAGGAGGAGATAAGATAAGACTGGTAGACTAGTGTCAGGTGAGTTACACTAGGAGGAGATAAGATAAGACTGGTAGACTAGTGTCAGGTGAGTTACACTAGGAGGAGATAAGACTGGTAGACTAGTGTCAGGTGAGTTACACTCGGAGGAGATAAGACTGGTAGACTAGTGTCAGGTGAGTTACACTAGGAGGAGAGGAGATAAGACTGGTAGACTAGTGTCAGGTGAGTTACACTAGGAGGAGATAAGACTGGTAGACTAGTGTCAGGTGAGTTACACTAGGAGGAGATAAGACTGGTAGACTAGTGTCAGGTGAGTTACACTAGGAGGAGATAAGACTGGTAGACTAGTGTCAGGTGAGTTACACTAGGAGGAGATAAGACTGGTAGACTAGTGTCAGGTGAGTTACACTAGGAGGAGATAAGACTGGTAGACTAGTGTCAGGTGAGTTACACTAGGAGGAGATAAGACTGGTAGACTAGTGTCAGGTCAGTTACACTAGGAGGAGATAAGATAAGACTGGTAGACTAGTGTCAGGTGAGTTACACTAGGAGGAGATAAGACTGGTAGACTAGTGTCAGGTCAGTTACACTAGGAGGAGATAAGACTGGTAGACTAGTGTCAGGTGAGTTACACTAGGAGGAGATAAGATAAGACTGGTAGACTAGTGTCAGGTGAGTTACACTAGGAGGAGATAAGACTGGTAGACTAGTGTCAGGTGAGTTACACTCGGAGGAGATAAGACTGGTAGACTAGTGTCAGGTGAGTTACACTAGGAGGAGAGGAGATAAGACTGGTAGACTAGTGTCAGGTGAGTTACACTAGGAGGAGATAAGACTGGTAGACTAGTGTCAGGTGAGTTACACTAGGAGGAGATAAGACTGGTAGACTAGTGTCAGGTGAGTTACACTAGGAGGAGATAAGACTGGTAGACTAGTGTCAGGTGAGTTACACTAGGAGGAGATAAGACTGGTAGACTAGTGTCAGGTGAGTTACACTAGGAGGAGATAAGACTGGTAGACTAGTGTCAGGTGAGTTACACTTGGAGGAGATAAGATAAGACTGGTAGACTAGTGTCAGGTGAGTTACACTAGGAGGAGATAAGACTGGTAGACTAGTGTCAGGTGAGTTACACTAGGAGGAGATAAGATAAGACTGGTAGATTAGTGTCAGGTGAGTTACACTAGGAGGAGATAAGATAAGACTGGTAGACTAGTGTCAGCTGAGTTACACTAGGAGGAGATAAGACTGGTAGATTAGTGTCAGGTGAGTTACACTAGGAGGAGATAAGACTGGTAGACTAGTGTCAGGTGAGTTACACTAGGAGGAGATAAGATAAGACTGGTAGACTAGTGTCAGGTGAGTTACACTAGGAGGAGACAAGATAAGACTGGTAGACTAGTGTCAGGTGAGTTACACTAGGAGGAGATAAGACTGGTAGACTAGTGTCAGGTGAGTTACACTAGGAGGAGATAAGACTGGTAGACTAGTGTCAGGTCAGTTACACTAGGAGGAGATAAGATAAGACTGGTAGACTAGTGTCAGGTGAGTTACACTAGGAGGAGATAAGACTGGTAGACTAGTGTCAGGTCAGTTACACTAGGAGGAGATAAGACTGGTAGACTAGTGTCAGGTGAGTTACACTAGGAGGAGATAAGACTGGTAGACTAGTGTCAGGTCAGTTACACTTGGAGGAGATAAGATAAGACTGGTAGACTAGTGTCAGGTGAGTTACACTTGGAGGAGATAAGATAAGACTGGTAGACTAGTGTCAGGTGAGTTACACTAGGAGGAGATAAGACTGGTAGACTAGTGTCAGGTGAGTTACACTAGGAAGAGATAAGACTGGTAGACTAGTGTCAGGTGAGTTACACTAGGAGGAGATAAGACTGGTAGACTAGTGTCAGGTGAGTTACACTAGGAAGAGATAAGACTGGTAGACTAGTGTCAGGTGAGTTACACTTGGAGGAGATAAGATAAGACTGGTAGACTAGTGTCAGGTCAGTTACACTTGGAGGAGATAAGATAAGACTGGTAGACTAGTGTCAGGTGAGTTACACTTGGAGGAGATAAGATAAGACTGGTAGACTAGTGTCAGGTGAGTTACACTAGGAGGAGATAAGACTGGTAGACTAGTGTCAGGTGAGTTACACTAGGAGGAGATAAGACTGGTAGACTAGTGTCAGGTGAGTTACACTTGGAGGAGATAAGATAAGACTGGTAGACTAGTGTCAGGTGAGTTACACTAGGAGGAGATAAGACTGGTAGACTAGTGTCAGGTGAGTTACACTAGGAAGAGATAAGACTGGTAGACTAGTGTCAGGTGAGTTACACTAGGAGGAGATAAGATAAGACTGGTAGACTAGTGTCAGGTGAGTTACACTAGGAGGAGATAAGACTGGTAGACTAGTGTCAGGTGAGTTACACTCGGAGGAGATCAGATAAGATCAGCCTGTCTGTTTAGTGTGTTTGCCCCTCCTACAGTTGATCCTGACAGTACTGTGTACGTGGGTATTGATTCTCTACCACAGAAATGCACCAGTAGTGTGACCTTCAGCACTGCATGTAGTCCATTCGTGTTATACCTCCACCTCAGGTCATCCAAACATCTAACACACCTTTCTATTTCATATATACACTAATCTACTTTTTTTAAATTTTATTTTGTCATACTGGTCGGTCTTGGATAAATTGTCAAAGACTTCAGTCACCCCAAGTTATAGACTGGTTTCTCTGCTACCTCACGGCAAGCGGTACCGGAGCACCAAGTCTAGGACCAAGAGGCTCCTTAAACAGCCTCTACCCCCCCAAGCCATAAGACTGCTGAACAATTAATCAGATGGCCACCCGGACTATTTATTAAAGCCTGGCCATATTAAATATTGTGATATTATGGCTACTCTCATTGAGTGTCTGTCTGTCAGGTCATTCTAACAGCAGGTTTGTTGGAGGGTCTTTGGTACTGTGATGTCACAGTAAATCTCTTCAATATGCCCTCTGTTGTGTCTATACATTATACCCATTTCAGACACGTTCATCACGAGCAAGGCTCTGACAAAGGGCATGATGGGTATTACCAGCTGCACTGTGCTTTGAGTAGTCCTTATTGGTCCATCTCTACTGTCCTTATTGGTCCATCTCTACTGTCCTTATTGGTCCATCTCTACTGTCCTTATTGGTCCATCTCTACTGTCCTTATTGGTCCATCTCTACTGTCCTTATTGGTCCATCTCTACTGTCCTTATTGGTCCATCTCTACTGTCCTTATTGGTCCATCTTTACTGTCCTTATTGGTCCATCTCTACTGTCCTGATTGGCCCATCTCTACTGTCATGATTGGTCCATCTCTACTGTCCTGATTGGTCCATCTGTACTGTCCTGATTGGTCCATCTGTACTGTCCTGATTGGCCCATCTCTACTGTCCTTATTGGCCCATCCCTACTGTCCTGATTGGTCCATCTCTACTGTCCTGATTGGCCCATCTCTACTGTCCTGATTGGTCCATTTCTACTCTCCTTATTGGTCCATCTCTACTGTCCTGATTGGTCCATCTCTACTGTCCTGATTGGTCCATCTCTACTGTCCTTATTGGTCCATCTCTACTGTCCTTATTGGTCCATCTCTACTGTCCTCAGCCAGCCTGTCTGTGACCACTGTCTGTGTTTGTAGAGAAGACCATAGATAATGAACTAACAGGCTAACATTGTGTGTTTGTAGAGAAGACCATAGATAATGAACTAACAGGCTAACATTGTGTGTTTGTAGAGAAGACTATAGATAATGAACTAACAGTGAGCGTTTGTAGAGAAGGACCAGAGATGTTTTATTTATTGGAGAGATGAAACTATGAGGACCCTGTCTGAGTCACTTTACAACGACCCTCTGATTGGGTGATAACACCCTACTACAGGCATTTAGAGAATAAATTATTTGAGGAGAGACGGACGAAAGGATTTGGAAGAGAGGAGAGACTGAAGAAAGGATTTAAGAAGAGAGGAGAGATGGAAGAAAGGATTTAAGAAGAGAGGAGAGATGGAAGAAAGGATTTAAGAAGAGAGGAGAGATGGAAGAAAGGATTTAACAAGAGAGGAGAGATGCTGGAACAGGCTGTAGAAACTCTTCTTTCACATCAGTAGAAATGAGACTGAAATGGACTTAAGTTGGATTCATATAGGATTCAGATAAGAGTCATTTAGGAGTCAGATAAGAGTCATTTAGGAGTCGGATAAGAGTCATTTAGGAGTCGGATAAGAGTCATTTAGGAGTCGGATAAGAGTCATTTAGGAGTCGGATAAGAGTCATTTAGGAGTCGGATAAGAGTCATTTAGGAGTCAGGTAAGGTTGCCAAATATATGAATCGTTCAACTCAACAGGACAACAGGAGCAGTGCTGTGCATTGAGACTCCCTGTTGATGTGTGTGTTGCTCCTCAGTCTCTCGGTCGCGTCGCTACCATTGTTTTTACCGTTCTACGGACTCCGCAGTAGACTGAGGCCCAGCGGTAGACTGAGGCCCAACGGTAGACGTGAGGCCCAGCGGTAGACGTGAGGCCCAGCGGTAGACTGAGGCCCGGCGGTAGACTGAGGCCCGGCGGTAGACTGAGGCCCGGCGGTAGACTCAGGCCCGGCGGTAGACGTGAGGCCCGGCGGTAGACGTGAGGCCCGGCGGTAGACGTGAGGCCCGGCGGTAGACGTGAGGCCCAGCGGTAGACGTGAGGCCCAGCGGTAGACGTGAGGCCCAGCGGTAGACGTGAGGCCCAGCGGTAGACGCGAGACCCAGCGGTCATTATGAACAGGGATTATGACTGTTTGATATAAATGACACTATAGTGGTCTGGAAATACGTTAACATTAAAGTAGGCAAATAATTAGTTGGAAACAACTTTGCCATCATTGTGATTCTTTCAAATGTACTTTGGAGAGACAGCAATGTTGCCGTTAGCGAGCAAAGAGTGTAAAAAATTGCTAACGATGCTAATGTCAGCTAGCTAAGTCACTGTTGTCCCCTCGATCTTAGTTAGCTGGCTAACGTTATACTGCGTCTAAAGTCAATCTGGCGTCATCACGACGATGACAAAATGTTTTTCCTACCAATGATTTGACTCCTTTTTTAGAAATATCCTTGTATTTCCCAAGCAACCCTGTAATGCACTTTTGTTTAAATCTTCATCAGCGTCAAGACAATAGCATTGAGGACAACATCAGTCTAGTTCGATACAATACTGTGACCAAATGTACAACCCCCATGTATAAAGGGCTTTAGCCTCGTGCTGATTGGTTCCTAGAGGGCAGTAGATGAATAACCCTGGGCTTGATCTAGTTCACATACTGTATTCTTCCCCTGGTGCTGCTATAGTGGGTTCTAATGTGGGATTTAGTCTTGATGTGCGATAAACACTATTCCCTCTGAAATAATTACCTAACTAAATGGTGCTTAGTGTTCAGAGACATGTGATAAGGGGTTCTGTTACTGCTTCAAGCAGAGGACAAATCATGTTGGACTTTGTAGAAAATAATGTTATTTTCTCTCTCTCTCTCGCTCTCTCGCTTTCCCCCTCTCCTCTCTCTCTCTCTCTCTCTCCCGCTCTCTCTACCTACCTCGATCTCTCTCTCTCTCTCTCTCTCCCCCTCTTCTCTCTCTCTTCTCTCGCTCTCGCTCTCCCCCTCTCTTCTCTCTCTCTCTCCCTCTCCTGCTCTCTCTACCTACCTCGATCTCTCTCTCTCTCTCTCTCTCTCTCTCTCTGTCTGTCTCTCTCTCTTTTTCTCTCTCTCTCCCCCTCTCTCTTTTTCTCTCTCTCTCCCCCTCTCTCTTCCCTCTCTCTCTCTCTCTGTCTCTCTCTCTCTCCCCCCTCTCATCCCTCTCTCTCTGTCTCTCTCTGTCTCTCTCTCTTCCCCCTCTCTCTCTCTCTCTCTCTCTCTCTCTTCCGCTCTCTCTCCTCTCAGACCATTCACGTGGCCATCGTGTGTGCCGGGTACAACGCCAGTCGTGATGTGGTGACACTCGTCAAGTCAGTCCTTTTTCACAGGTAGGTACACACACACACAGCTGGGCCTGTCTGCAACCCTCCTCTCTCAGTAGTCTGAATATGCTGCCGCCTACTCTCGGTTGCATGGCAACGCCACCACCTCAGTGATCCCCCTAGCTGTGTGTGTGTGTGTGTGTGTGTGTGTGTGTGTGTGTGTGTGTGTGTGTGTGTGTGTGTGTGTGTGAGAGATTTTATTGTAAATGAGAACAGAATACATTTCTAAACACTTCTACCTTAACTACAGGATGGGTGTCCCTAAACCGGTACGGTTGTTGCTAACGTGACTGGAATGACGTTGTAAACAACAGCCAACTTTCCGGGACATAGACATGTCTCACATGGGCAGAAAGCTTAACATTCTTGTTAATCTAACTGCACTGTCCAATTTACAGTAGCTATTACAGTGAAACAATACCATGTTATTGTTTGAGGAGAGTCCACAACAACAGAACACTTTTATCACGCCAACTGGTTTGATACATTCACCTCTGAAGGTTAATAATGTACTTACATTCAGTAATCTGGCTGTGATTTGTCATCCTGAGGGTCCCAGAGATAAAGCGTAGCACAGTTTTGTTTGATAAATTTTTTTTTTATGTTCAAATGTAGGGAACTGTGTTCTACAGTTTGATGTATGAGTTATTGTTATTCTGTGTGGATTATTGTTAATCTGTGTGGATCAGACCCGTTGTTATTCTGTGTGGATCAGACCCGTTGTTATTCTGTGCGGATCAGACCCGTTGTTATTCTGTGTGGATCAGACCCGTTGTTAATCTGTGTGGATCAGAGACGTTGTTATTCTGTGTGGATCAGACCCGTTGTTATTCTGTGTGGATCAGACCCGTTGTTATTCTGTGTGGATCAGACCCGTTGTTATTCTGTGTGGATCAGACCCGTTGTTATTCTGTGTGGATCAGACCCGTTGTTAATCTGTGTGGATCAGAGACGTTGTTATTCTGTGTGGATCAGACCCGTTGTTAATCTGTGTGGATCAGAGACGTTGTTAATCTGTGTGGATCAGAGACCTTGTTATTCTGTGTGGATCAGACCCGTTGTTAATCTGTGTGGATCAGACCCGTTGTTAATCTGTGTGGATCAGAGACATTGTTAATCTGTGTGGATCAGAGACATTGTTAATCTGTGTGGATCAGACCCGTTGTTAATCTGTGTGGATCAGACCCGTTGTTAATCTGTGTGGATCAGACCCGTTGTTAATCTGTGTGGATTAGAGACATTGTTAATCTGTGTGGATCAGAGACATTGTTATTCTGTGTGGATCAGACCCGTTGTTATTCTGTGTGGATCAGACCCGTTGTTATTCTGTGTGGATCAGACCCGTTGTTATTCTGTGTGGATCAGACCCGTTGTTAATCTGTGTGGATCAGAGACATTGTTAATCTGTGTGGATCAGAGACATTGTTATTCTGTGTGGATCAGACCCGTTGTTATTCTGTGTGGATCAGACCCGTTGTTATTCTGTGTGGATCAGACCCGTTGTTATTCGGTGTGGATCAGACCCGTTGTTATTCTGTGTGGATCTGACCCGTTGTTATTCTGTGTGGATCAGACCCGTTGTTATTCTGTGTGGATCAGACCCGTTGTTATTCTGTGTGGATCAGACCCGTTGTTATTCTGTGTGGATCAGACCCGTTGTTATTCTGTGTGGATCAGACCCGTTGTTATTCTGTGTGGATCAGACCCGTTGTTATTCTGTGTGGATCAGACCCGTTGTTATTCTGTGTGGATCAGACCCGTTGTTATTCTGTGTGGATCAGACCCGTTGTTATTCTGTGTGGATCAGACCCGTTGTTTAGGTTAATAAATAAATAACAACTTCCAGTCTACAGAGCCAAGTGAGATATTTCACCCCAGAAATACACGGTCTCTTTTTGAAGAATGTTCTGAATGGAATCGATGATAGACGAGGAGTTTGTCCTGTCATCCCTGTTGATTGTCATCCTGGGTCTAGACCTTATATCTGTGCTTTATATGACAGCATTTATTACCCCCCAGGACTGTGATTCTGTCTAACAGCCCAGAGCAGAGACCCGAGGCAGGACCAAAACACTGGCTGTGATTCTGCCTGACAGCCCAGAGCAGAGACCCGAGGCAGGACCAAAACACTGGCTGTGATTCTGCCTGACAGCCCAGAGCAGAGACCAAAACACTGGCTATGATTCTGTCTGACAGCCAAGAGCAGAGACCGAGGCAGGACCAAAACACTGGCTGTGATTCTGCCTGACAGCCAAGAGCAGAGACCGAGGCAGGACCAAAACACTGGCTGTGATTCTGTCTGACAGCCCAGAACAGAGACCAAAACACTGGCTGTGATTCTGTCTGACAGCCCAGAGCAGAGACCAAAACACTGGCTGTGATTCTGTCTGACAGCCCAGAACAGAGACCAAAACACTGGCTGTGATTCTGTCTGACAGCCCAGAGCAGAGACCAAACACTGGCTGTGATTCTGTCTAACAGCCCAGAGCAGAGACCCGAGGCAAGACCAAAACACTGACTGTGATTCTGTCTGACAGCCCAGAGCAGAGACCGAGGCAATACAAAACACTGACTGTGATTCTGCCTGACAGCCCAGAGCAGAGACCCGAGGCAAGACCAAAACACTGGCTGTGATTCTGCCTGACAGCCCAGAGCAGAGACCGAGGCAAGACCAAACACTGGCTGTGATTCTGTCTGACAGCCCAGAGCAGAGACCGAGGCAAGACCAAACACTGGCTGTGATTCTGCCTGACAGCCCAGAGCTAAGACCCGAGGCAAGACCAAACACTGGCTGTGATTCTGTCTGACAGCCCAGAGCAGAGACCCGAGGCAAGACCAAAACACTGGCTGTGATTCTGTCTGTAGGTGTTCCTATGGTTCTGTTGAGGGCATCACTAGGTGTTTCCTACCGTTCTGTTGGATCAGAGACAAAGTAGGCCCCTTCCTCGTCCATTTCTGTTAATACAAATCAATCTCATGTTGGTGTAGAGAGCTCCCTGTCGTGTGTGTGTGTGTGTTTCCTCCTCTCTCAAGCTCTCACCGCTCAATACACATATAGACGTGTTAGCAGATACATCATGTTATAGACGTGTTATAGACGTGTTATCTGAACAGATACATCATGTTATAGACGTGTTATAGACGTGTTATCTGAACAGATATATCATGTTATAGACGTGTTATAGACGTGTTATCTGAGCAGATATATCATGTTATAGACGTGTTATAGACGTGTTATCTGAACAGATACATCATGTTATAGATGTGTTATAGACGTGTTATCTGAACAGATACATCATGTTATAGACGTGTTATAGACGTGTTATCTGAACAGATATATCATGTTATAGACGTGTTATAGACGTGTTATCTGAACAGATACATCATGTTATAGACGTGTTATAGACGTGTTATCTGAACAGATACATCATGTTATAGACGTGTTATAGACGTGTTATCTGAACAGATACATCATGTTATAGACGTGTTATCTGAACAGATACATCATGTTATAGACGTGTTATAGACGTGTTATCTGAACAGATACATCATGTTATAGACGTGTTATAGACGTGTTATCTGAACAGATACATCATGTTATAGACGTGTTATAGACGTGTTATCTGAACAGATACATCATGTTATAGACGTGTTATCTGAACAGATACATCATGTTATAGACGTGTTATCTGAGCAGATACATCATGTTATAGACGTGTTATAGACGTGTTATCTGAACAGATACATCATGTTATAGACGTGTTATCTGAGCAGATACATCATGTTATAGACGTGTTATAGACGTGTTATCTGAACAGAAGATATATTAGAGAGATTACTGTTTATCATCTCCCTAATTGTTGTTCTGTGTGTTTATATTGATGTTTCATGTTGTTCTGTGTGTTCATATTGATGTTTCATGTTGTTCTGTGTGTTTATATTGATGTTTCATGTTGTTCTGTGTGTTCATATTGATGTTTCATGTTGTTCTGTGTGTTCATATTGATGTTTCATGTTGTTCTGTGTGTTCATATTGATGTTTCATGTTGTTCTGTGTGTTCATATCGAGGTTTCATGTTGTTTTCTAAATATACTTTAAAGTACTGCGCTTATGCTCTGAGTCTCACCTTATCCCTCTGTGTGTGTGTGTGTGTGTGTGTGTGCGTGTGTGTGTGTGTGTGTGTGTGTGTGTGTGTGTGTGTGTGTGTGTGTGTGTGTGTGTGTGTGTGTCTCTTGCAGGCGGAACCCTCTCCACTTCCACATCATAACGGACTCTACAGCCCAGCAGATCCTAGCCTCTCTGTTCCGTACCTGGATGGTCCCTGCTGTCAGGGTGGACTTCTACGATGCAGACGAACTCAAGGTGAGACACATCTACAGCCTCCCCCCCCCCCCCAAAAACACACACATCTACAGCCTCCCCCCCCCCCAAAACACACACATCCACAGCCCCCCCCAAAACACACACATCTACAGCCTCCCCCCACCCCCAAAACACACACATCCACAGCCCCCCCCCCAAAACACACACATCTACAGCCTCCCCCCCCCCAAAACGCACACATCTACAGCCTCCCCTCCCCCCAAAAACACACATCTACAGCCTCCCCCCCAAAAACACACACATCTACAGCCCCCCCCCCAGAACACACACATCTACAGCCTCCCCACCCCAAAACACACACATCTACAGCCTCCCCCCCAAAAACACACACATCTACAGCCTCCCCACCCCAAAACACACACATCTACAGCCTCCCCCCAAAAACACACACATCTACAGCCTCCCCCCCCCAAAACACACACATCTACAGCCTCCCCCCAAAACACACACATCGACAGCCTCCCCACCCAAAAACACACACATCGACAGCCCCCCCCCCAAAAACACACACATCTACAGCCTCCCCCAAAACACACACATCTACAGCCTCCCCCCAAAAAAACACACACATCTACAGCCTCCCCCAAAACACACACATCTACAGCCTCCCCCCCCAAAACACACACATCTACAGCCTCCCCCCAGAACACACACATCTACAGCCCCCCCAGAACACACACATCTACAGCCTCCCCCCAAAAAACACACACATCGACAGCCGACCCCACCCCTAAACACACACATCTACAGCCTCCCCCCAAAACACACACATCTACAGCCTCCCCCCCCAAAACACACACATCTACAGCCTCCCCCCCCAAAACACACACATCTACAGCCCCCCCCAGAACACACACATCTACAGCCTCCCCCCAAAACACACACATCTACAGCCTCCCCCCAAAACACACACATCTACAGCCTCCCCCCAAAACACACACATCTACAGCCCCCCCCAAAACACACACATCTACAGCCCCCCCAGAACACACACATCGACAGCCGACCCCACCCCTAAACACGCACATCTACAGCCTCCCCCCCCCCCAAACACACACATCGACAGCCTCCCCCCCCCCCAAAACACACACATCTACAGCCGGGACCCCCCCAAAAAACACACACATCTACAGCCTCCCCCCTCCAAAACACACACATCTACAGCCCCCCCCAAAACACACACATCCACAGCCTCCCCCCCAAAACACACACATCTACAGCCCCCCCAAAACACACACATCCACAGCCTCCCCCCCCAAACACACACATCTACAGCCCCCCCCCCCCAAAAAAACACACACATTTACAGCCGGGACCCCCCCCAAAACACACACATCCACAGCCTCCCCCCCCAAAACACACACATCTACAGCCTCCCCCCCCAAAACACACACATCTACAGGCTCCCCCCCCAAAACACACACATCTACAGCCTCCCCCCAAAACACACACATCGACAGCCGGGACCCCCCAAAAAACACACACATCTACAGCCTCCCCCTCCAAAACACACACATCTACAGCCCCCCCCAAAACACACACATCCACAGCCTCCCCCCAAAACACACACATCTACAGCCCCCCCCAAAACACACACATCCACAGCCTCCCCCCCCAAAACACACACATCTACAGCCCCCCCCAAAACACACACATCCACAGCCTCCCCCCAAAACACACACATCTACAGCCTCCCCCCCCAAAACACACACATCTACAGCCTCCCCCCCCAAAACACACACATCGACAGCCTCCCCCCCAAAAACACACACATCGACAGCCTCCCCCCAAAAACACACACATCGACAGCCCCCCCCCCCCCCAAAAACACACACATCTACAGCCTCCCCACCCCAAAACACACACATCTACAGCCTCCCCCCCCAAAACACACACATCTACAGCCCCCCCCCCAAAACACACACATCTACAGCCCCCCCCAAAACACACACATCGACAGCTGATCCCCCCAAAACACACACATCTACAGCCGACCCCCCCCCCAAAACACACACATCGACAGCCGACCCCCCCCAAAACACACACATCTACAGCCGGGACCCCCCCCCAAAACACACACATCTACAGCCGACCCCCCCCCCCAAACACACACATCTACAGCCGCCCCCTCCCCAAAACAACAACTACTCCTTCTGTCGTCAACATGAGAGAGATTCTGTACCTCGTCTTTCTCCATCTGACCTCCTCCAACACACACATCCTCTGTTCATCCTGTTTTGGTCTGTTAATCTGGACTGAGGTGTCATGGTTCCTCTTCAAGACTGTCTGGTTCGTATCTTTTAATCTGGACTGAGGTGTCAGGGTTCCTCAACAAGACTCTCTGTTAATCTGGACTGAGGTGTCAGGGTTCCTCAACAAGACTGTCTGTTAATCTGGACTGAGGTGTCATGGTTCCTCAACAAGACTGTCTGTTAATCTGGACTGAGGTGTCATGGTTCCTCATCAAGACTGTCTGTTAATCTGGACTGAGGTGTCAGGGTTCCTCATCAAGACTGTCTGGTTCATGTCTGTTAATCTGGACTCAGGTGTCAGGGTTCCTCATCAAGACTGTCTGGTTCATGTCTGTTAATCTGGACTGAGGTGTCAGGGTTCCTCAACAAGACTGTCTGTTAATCTGGACTGAGGTGTCAGGGTTCCTCTTCAAGACTGTCTGTTAATCTGGACTGAGGTGTCAGGGTTCCTCAACAAGACTGTCTGTTAATCTGGACTGAGGTGTCAGGGTTCCTCATCAAGACTGTCTGTTAATCTGGACTGAGGTGTCATGGTTCCTCAACAAGACTGTCTGTTAATCTGGACTGAGGTGTCATGGTTCCTCATCAAGACTGTCTGTTAATCTGGACTGAGGTGTCAGGGTTCCTCATCAAGACTGTCTGGTTCATGTCTGTTAATCTGGACTCAGGTGTCAGGGTTCCTCATCAAGACTGTCTGGTCATGTCTGTTAATCTGGACTGAGGTGTCAGGGTTCCTCAACAAGACTGTCTGTTAATCTGGACTGAGGTGTCAGGGTTCCTCTTCAAGACTGTCTGTTAATCTGGACTGAGGTGTCAGGGTTCCTCAACAAGACTGTCTGTTAATCTGGACTGAGGTGTCAGGGTTCCTCATCAAGACTGTCTGTTAATCTGGACTGAGGTGTCAGGGTTCCTCAACAAGACTGTCTGTTAATCTGGACTGAGGTGTCAGGGTTCCTCTTCAAGACTGTCTGTTAATCTGGACTGAGGTGTCAGGGTTCCTCTTCAAGACTGTCTGTTAATCTGGACTGAGGTGTCAGGGTTCCTCTTCAAGACTGTCTGTTAATCTGGACTGAGGTGTCAGGGTTCCTCAACAAGACTGTCTGTTAATCTGGACTGAGGTGTCAGGGTTCCTCATCAAGACTGTCTGTTAATCTGGACTGAGGTGTCAGGGTTCCTCATCAAGACTGTCTGTTAATCTGGACTGAGGTGTCAGGGTTCCTCAACAAGACTGTCTGGTTCGTATCTGTTAATCTGGACTGAGGTGTCAGGGTTCCTCAACAAGACTGTCTGGTTCGTATCTGTTAATCTGGACTGAGGTGTCAGGGTTCCTCAACAAGACTGTCTGTTAATCTGGACTGAGGTGTCAGGGTTCCTCAACAAGACTGTCTGTTAATCTGGACTGAGGTGTCAGGGTTCCTCATCAAGACTGTCTGTTAATCTGGACTGAGGTGTCAGGGTTCCTCATCAAGACTGTCTGTTAATCTGGACTGAGGTGTCAGGGTTCCTCATCAAGACTGTCTGTTAATCTGGACTGAGGTGTCAGGGTTCCTCAACAAGACTGTCTGGTTCGTATCTGTTAATCTGGACTGAGGTGTCAGGGTTCCTCAACAAGACTGTCTGGTTCGTATCTGTTAATCTGGACTGAGGTGTCAGGGTTCCTCAACAAGACTGTCTGTTAATCTGGACTGAGGTGTCAGGGTTCCTCAACAAGACTGTCTGGTTCGTATCTGTTAATCTGGACTGAGGTGTCAGGGTTCCTCAACAAGACTGTCTGGTTCGTATCTGTTAATCTGGACTGAGGTGTCATGGTTCCTCAACAAGACTGTCAGTTAATCTGGACTGAGGTGTCAGGGTTCCTCAACAAGACTGTCTGTTAATCTGGACTGAGGTGTCATGGTTCCTCAACAAGACTGTCTGGTTCGTATCTGTTAATCTGGACTGAGGTGTCAGGGTTCCTCAACAAGACTGTCTGGTTCGTATCTGTTAATCTGGACTGAGGTGTCATGGTTCCTCAACAAGACTGTCAGTTAATCTGGACTGAGGTGTCAGGGTTCCTCAACAAGACTGTCTGTTAATCTGGACTGAGGTGTCATGGTTCCTCAACAAGACTGTCTGGTTCGTATCTGTTAATCTGGACTGAGGTGTCATGGTTCCTCATCAAGACTCTCTGTTAATCTGGACTGAGGTGTCAGGGTTCCTCTTCAAGACTGTCTGTTAATCTGGACTGAGGTGTCATGGTTCCTCTTCAAGACTGTCTGTTATTCTGGACTGAGGTGTCAGGGTTCCTCAACAAGACTGTCTGGTTCGTATCTGTTAATCTGGACTGAGGTGTCAGGGTTCCTCATCAAGACTGTCTGGTTCGTATCTGTTAATCTGGACTGAGGTGTCAGGGTTCCTCAACAAGACTGTCTGGTTCGTATCTGTTAATCTGGACTGAGGTGTCATGGTTCCTCAACAAGACTGTCTGTTAATCTGGATTGAGGTGTCAGGGTTCCTCAACAAGACTGTCTGTTAATCTGGATTGAGGTGTCAGGGTTCCTCATCAAGACTGTCTGTTATTCTGGACTGAGGTGTCAGGGTTCCTCAACAAGACTGTCTGTTAATCTGGATTGAGGTGTCAGGGTTCCTCATCAAGACTGTCTGTTAATCTGGACTGAGGTGTCAGGGTTCCTCAACAAGACTGTCTGTTAATCTGGACTGAGGTGTCAGGGTTCCTCAACAAGACTGTCTGTTAATCTGGACTGAGGTGTCAGGGTACCTCAACAAGACTGTCAGTTAATCTGGACTGAGGTGTCAGGGTTCCTCAACAAGACTGTCAGTTAATCTGGACTGAGGTGTCATGGTTCCTCATCAAGACTGTCAGTTAATCTGGACTGAGGTGTCATGGTTCCTCAACAAGACTGTCTGTTAATCTGGACTGAGGTGTCATGGTTCCTCAACAAGACTGTCTGTTAATCTGGACTGAGGTGTCATGGTTCCTCTTCAAGACTGTCTGGTTCGTATCTGTTAATCTGGACTGAGGTGTCATGGTTCCTCTTCAAGACTGTCTGTTAATCTGGACTGAGGTGTCATGGTTCCTCATCAAGACTGTCTGGTTCGTATCTGTTAATCTGGACTGAGGTGTCATGGTTCCTCTTCAAGACTGTCTGTTAATCTGGACTGAGGTGTCATGGTTCCTCAACAAGACTGTCTGGTTCGTATCTGTTAATCTGGACTGAGGTGTCATGGTTCCTCTTCAAGACTGTCTGGTTCGTATCTGTTAATCTGGACTGAGGTGTCATGGTTCCTCTTCAAGACTGTCTGTTAATCTGGACTGAGGTGTCATGGTTCCTCAACAAGACTGTCTGGTTCGTATCTGTTAATCTGGACTGAGGTGTCATGGTTCCTCAACAAGACTGTCTGGTTCGTATCTGTTAATCTGGACTGAGGTGTCATGGTTCCTCATCAAGACTGTCTGGTTCGTATCTGTTAATCTGGACTGAGGTGTCATGGTTCCTCAACAAGACTGTCTGTTAATCTGGACTGAGGTGTCATGGTTCCTCATCAAGACTGTCTGGTTCGTATCTGTTAATCTGGACTGAGGTGTCATGGTTCCTCAACAAGACTGTCTGTTAATCTGGACTGAGGTGTCAGGGTTCCTCATCAAGACTGTCTGGTTCGTATCTGTTAATCTGGACTGAGGTGTCAGGGTTCCTCAACAAGACTGTCTGTTAATCTGGACTGAGGTGTCATGGTTCCTCAACAAGACTGTCTGTTAATCTGGACTGAGGTGTCATGGTTCCTCAACAAGACTGTCTGTTAATCTGGACTGAGGTGTCATGGTTCCTCATCAAGACTGTCTGGTTCGTATCTGTTAATCTGGATTGAGGTGTCAGGGTTCCTCTTCAAGACTGTCTGGTTCGTATCTGTTAATCTGGACTGAGGTGTCAGGGTTCCTCAACAAGACTGTCTGGTTCGTATCTGTTAATCTGGACTGAGGTGTCAGGGTTCCTCAACAAGACTGTCTGGTTTGTATCTGTTAATCTGGACTGAGGTGTCAGGGTTCCTCAACAAGACTGTCTGGTTCGTATCTGTTAATCTGGACTGAGGTGTCAGGGTTCCTCAACAAGACTGTCTGGTTCGTATCTGTTAATCTGGACTGAGGTGTCAGGGTTCCTCAACAAGACTGTCTGGTTCGTATCTGTTAATCTGGACTGAGGTGTCAGGGTTCCTCAACAAGACTGTCTGGTTCGTATCTGTTAATCTGGACTGAGGTGTCAGGGTTCCTCAACAAGACTGTCTGGTTCGTATCTGTTAATCTGGACTGAGGTGTCAGGGTTCCTCAACAAGACTGTCTGGTTCGTATCTGTTAATCTGGACTGAGGTGTCAGGGTTCCTCAACAAGACTGTCTGGTTCGTATCTGTTAATCTGGACTGAGGTGTCAGGGTTCCTCAACAAGACTGTCTGGTTCGTATCTGTTAATCTGGACTGAGGTGTCAGGGTTCCTCAACAAGACTGTCTGGTTCGTATCTGTTAATCTGGACTGAGGTGTCAGGGTTCCTCAACAAGACTGTCTGGTTCGTATCTGTTAATCTGGACTGAGGTGTCAGGGTTCCTCAACAAGACTGTCTGGTTCGTATCTGTTAATCTGGACTGAGGTGTCAGGGTTCCTCAACAAGACTGTCTGGTTCGTATCTGTTAATCTGGACTGAGGTGTCAGGGTTCCTCAACAAGACTGTCTGGTTCGTATCTGTTAATCTGGACTGAGGTGTCAGGGTTCCTCAACAAGACTGTCTGGTTCGTATCTGTTAATCTGGACTGAGGTGTTAGGGTTCCTCAACAAGACTGTCTGGTTTGTGTCTGTTAACCCTCTACCTCCTTCTCTTCTGTCAGGCGGAGGTGTCAGGGTTCCTCAACAAGACTGTCTGGTTCGTGTCTGTTAACCCTCTACCTCCTTCTCTTCTGTCAGGCGGAGGTGTCAGGGTTCCTCAACAAGACTGTCTGGTTCGTGTCTGTTGATACTGGAGGTGTCAGGGTTCCTCAACAAGACTGTCTGGTTCGTGTCTGTTAACCCTCTACCTCCTTCTCTTCTGTCAGGCTGAGGTGTCGTGGATCCCCAACAAACATTATTCCGGTATCTACGGTCTGATGAAGCTGGTGCTCACCAAGACCCTACCCCCAGACCTGCAGAAAGTCATCGTCCTGGACACAGATATCACCTTCGCTACGGACATCGCTGAGCTCTGGGCCGTCTTCCACAAGTTCAAAGGTGAGGCGACTACATCCTTTCCTGTTGGGGTGTAATTGTGCTTCCTGTTGCTTCTGCTAAGGGAGTTACATTACATTTAAGTCATTTAGCAGACGCTCTTATCCAGAGCTGTATTCATTAGGAGCCACTAGCAAAACTAAAATGAGTGTTTCTTATTGGACAAGGTCAGTTAGTTCCCTCCCTGTTTCAAGTAAGTTTTCTTCTGTTTGGGGAAGGGGGATACCAAGTCGGTTGTGCAACTAAATGTATTCAACTGAAGTGTGTCTTCCTCATTTAACCCTCTGAATCAGAGATGTGTGGGGGGGGGCTGCCTTAGTCAACATCCTGTTCATACCCCACCCCCCACCCTGTTCATTTAACCCTCTGAATCAGAGAGGTGGGGGCGGGGCTGCCTTAGTCAACATCCTGTTCATACCCCACCCCCCACCCTGTTCATTTAACCCTCAGAATCAGAGAGGTGGGGGGGGGCTGCCTTAGTCAACATCCTGTTCATACCCCACCCCCCACCCTGTTCATTTAACCCTCAGAATCAGAGAGGTGGGGGGGGGGCTGCCTTAGTCAACATCCTGTTCATACCCCACCCCCCACCCTGTTCATTTAACCCTATGAATCAGAGAGGTGGGGGGGGGGCTGCCTTAGTCAACATCCACGTCTTCGGCGCCTGGGGAACAGTGGGTTAACTGCCTTGCTCAGGGCCCGGGGAACAGTGGGTTAACTGCCTTGTTCAGGGCCCGGGGAACAGTGGGTTAACTGTCTTGTTCAGGGCCCGGGGAACAGTGGGTTAACTGCCTTGCTCAGGGGAACAGTGGGTTAACTGGTCTAGGAACAGTGGGTTAACTGCCTTGTTCAGGGGAACAGTGGGTTAACTGCCTTGTTCAGGGGAACAATGGGTTAACTGGTCTAGGAACAGTGGGTTAACTGCCTTGTTCAGGGGAATAGTGGGTTAACTGCCTTGTTCAGGGGAACAGTGGGTTAACTGCCTTACTCAGGGCCCGGGGAACAGTGGGTTAACTGCCTTGCTCAGGGGTAGAACGTCAGATTTCTTTACCATGTCAGCTCGGGGATTCGATCCAGCAACCTTAACGGTTACTGGCCCAACGCTCCAACCACTAGGCTACCTGCTGGTTACTGGACCAAAACACTCCAACCACTAGGCTACCTGCTGGTTACTGGCCCAACGCTCCAACCACTAGGCTACCTGCAGGTTACTGGCCCAACATTCCAACCACTAGGCTACCTGCTGGTTACTGGCCCAACACTCTAACCACTAGGCTACCTGCTGGTTACTGGCCCAACGCTCCAACCACTAGGCTACCTGCTGGTTACTGGCCCAACGCTCCAACCACTAGGCTACCTGCTGGTTACTGGCCCAACGCTCCAACCACTAGGCTACCTGCTGTTTACTGGCCCAACGCTCCAACCACTAGGCTACCTGCTGGTTACTAGCCCAAGCTCCAACCACTAGGCTACCTGCTGGTTACTGGCCCAACGCTCCAACCACTAGGCTACCTGCTGGTTACTGGCCCAACGCTCCAACCACTAGGCTCACTAGGCTACCTGCTGGTTACTGGCCCAACGCTCCAACCACTAGGCTACCTGCTGGTTACTGGCCCAACGCTCCAACCACTAGGCTACATTTGGTTCCTAATTGAGTAGTCTATTCGGGACGTGAATTTAAATTCAATTGACGATTTGCTTGTTGTTCTGTGAGGAGGAAGAGGGAGGTTGGGGGGAGGGAGGAGGTGGAGATTTATGGGTCCCTTTCTGTCTCACTGTGTATTACCTTTGGTTGGGCTTTGGATCAATCTTCATTAACAGTTCACATTATGCTTCACCACTAGCCACCCCCATCCTGTTCATACCCCACCCTGTTCATACCCCACCCTGTTCATACCCCACCCATTCCTACTACTTTGCTATTTTAATGAATTCAGAACTACTTACAATTCCATTAGGTGTTTCAAAGCATTATACCACAAATCATCTACAGTGCCGACACTGAATTGTGACGTCAAAAAAGAATTGTAATTACCATAATGTATTCTATTTTAATGTTTAGAATTCAGAACTACTTACAGTTCAATTAGAATTCAAACCACTCTCTGTTCCATCTAGCCAGCCAATCATTCTTTCCCAAGCAGGGATTCTTAAGCAGCGTATCGCAGGCACATTGGTTTGGATTAACAGTGACTGGTGGTTTAGGATTCTGAAAGTCGAATATTGAAGTCTCCGCCTCCCACGCGTTCTTTTACCCAGGAGACAGTATGCAGATAGCAGCTTGTCATTGTGAATGTTCATGCAAAGAGGTAAAACTAGCTCTGTAGATTCAGGTATCTAGTGCTGCTCCTACAGCCCCCTGCTGGGTCTCTAACTGCCCCTACAACCCCCTGCTGGGTCTCTAACTGCCTTACAGCCCCCTGCTGGGTCTCTAACTGCCCCTACAGCCCCCTGCTGGGTCTCTAACTGCCCCTACAGCCCCCTGCTGGGTCTCTAACTGCCCCCTACAGCCCCCTGCTGGGTCTCTAACTGCCCCTACAGCCCCCTGCTGGGTCTCTAACTGCCCCTACACCCCCTGCTGGGTCTCTAACTGCCTTACAGCCCCCTGCTGGGTCTCTAATTGCCCTACAGCCCCCTGCTGGGTCTCTAACTGCCCCTACAGCCCCCTGCTGGGTCTCTAACTGCCCTACAGCCCCCTGCTGGGTCTCTAACTGCCCTACAGCCCCCTGCTGGGTCTCTAACTGCTCCTACAGCCCCCTGCTGGGTCTCTAACTACCCCTACAGCCCCCTGCTGGGTCTCTAACTACCCCTACAGCCCCCTGCTGGGTCTCTAATTACCCCTACAGCCCCCTGCTGGGTCTCTAACTGCTCCTACAGCCCCCTGCTGGGTCTCTAACTACCCCTACAGCCCCCTGCTGGGTCTCTAACTTCCCTACAGCCCCCTGCTGGGTCTCTAACTGCTTGTTTGGGTAGAAACCTAGCTTGATGTCTCAGACTAGGTTATTGTTTGTGTAGAAACCTAGCCAGATGTCTCAGACTGTAGGTTGTTGTTTGGGTAGAAACCTATCTAGATGTCTGACTCTAGGTTGTTGTTTGGGTAGAAACCTAGCTAGATGTCTGACTCTAGGTTGTTGTTTGGGTAGAAACCTAGCCAGATGTCTGACTGTAGGTTATTGTTTGGGTAGAAACCAGCTAGATGTCTGACTGTAGGTTATTGTTTGGGTAGAAACCTAGCTAGATGTCTCACTCTAGGTTGTTGTTTGGGTAGAAACCTAGCTAGATGTCTGACTGTAGGTTGTTGTTTGGGTAGAAACCTAGCTAGATGTCTGACTGTAGG
This sequence comes from Oncorhynchus masou masou, assembly GCF_036934945.1. Taxonomy (NCBI): domain Eukaryota; kingdom Metazoa; phylum Chordata; class Actinopteri; order Salmoniformes; family Salmonidae; genus Oncorhynchus; species Oncorhynchus masou. The sequence goes on along the minus strand of NW_027013240.1, from coordinate 144,447 downwards.
TTATTGTTTGGGTAGAAACCAGCTAGATGTCTGACTGTAGGTTATTGTTTGGGTAGAAACCTAGCTAGATGTCTCACTCTAGGTTGTTGTTTGGGTAGAAACCTAGCTAGATGTCTGACTGTAGGTTGTTGTTTGGGTAGAAACCTAGCTAGATGTCTGACTGTAGGTTATTGTTTGGGTAGAAACCTAGCTAGATGTCTGACTCTAGGTTGTTGTTTGGGTAGAAACCTAGCCAGATGTCTGACTGTAGGTTGTTGTTTGGGTAGAAACCTAGCTAGATGTCTGACTGTAGGTTATTGTTTGGGTAGAAACCAGCTAGATGTCTGACTGTAGGTTGTTGTTTGGGTAGAAACCTAGCTAGATGTCTGACTGTAGGTTGTTGTTTGGGTAGAAACCTAGCTAGATGTCTGACTGTAGGTTGTTGTTTGGGTAGAAACCAGCTAGATGTCTGACTGTAGGTTATTGTTTGGGTAGAAACCTAGCTAGATGTCTGACTGTAGGTTGTTGTTTGGGTAGAAACCTAGCTAGATGTCTGACTGTAGGTTATTGTTTGGGTAGAAACCAGCTAGATGTCTGACTGTAGGTTATTGTTTGGGTAGAAACCTAGCCAGATGTCTGACTGTAGGTTGTTGTTTGGGTAGAAACCTAGCTAGATGTCTGACTGTAGGTTATTGTTTGGGTAGAAACCAGCTAGATGTCTGACTGTAGGTTATTGTTTGGGTAGAAACCTAGCTAGATGTCTGACTGTAGGTTGTTGTTTGGGTAGAAACCAGCTAGATGTCTGACTGTAGGTTATTGTTTGGGTAGAAACCTAGCCAGATGTCTCAGACTGTAGGTTGTTGTTTGGGTAGAAACCAGCTAGATGTCTGACTCTAGGTTGTTGTTTGGGTAGAAACCTAGCTAGATGTCTGACTGTAGGTTGTTGTTTGGGTAGAAACCTAGCTAGATGTCTGACTGTAGGTTATTGTTTGGGTAGAAACCAGCTAGATGTCTGACTGTAGGTTGTTGTTTGGGTAGAAACCTAGCTAGATGTCTGACTGTAGGTTATTGTTTGGGTAGAAACCAGCTAGATGTCTGACTCTAGGATGTTGTTTGGGTAGAAACCTAGCCAGATGTCTCAGACTGTAGGTTGTTGTTTGGGTAGAAACCTAGCTAGATGTCTGACTGTAGGTTGTTGTTTGGGTAGAAACCTAGCCAGATGTCTCTGACTGTAGGTTATTGTTTGGGTAGAAACCTAGCTAGATGTCTGACTGTAGGTTGTTGTTTGGGTAGAAACCTAGCTAGATGTCTGACTGTAGGTTGTTGTTTGGGTAGAAACCTAGCCAGATGTCTCTGACTGTAGGTTATTGTTTGGGTAGAAACCTAGCTAGGATGTCTCAGACTGTAGGTTGTTGTTTGGGTAGAAACCTAGCTAGATGTCTGACTGTAGGATGTTGGTTTCTACCCAAACAACAACCTACAGTCTACACTGCGACATTGTAACAGCGAAGGGGCCACGGTGAACTCTTATGTGGGGCTCAGCCAGGACTGTTACTTTTGTAACTGAATGAAAACAATGAGAAAAGAAAACGTTATTTAACCAATTTTGATGTTTTGGAAACGAGATGGTTTAACTGCCTGTGAACAGCTTGGGGAGATTTAATCCTGTGGTGTTTAGGCCCAGTGTCACAGACCGGCGTTCATCAGTCAAATGACTAAATATACTTGTGGTGCTGACATCTCAACTGACACGTTATTTTACTAGGCAAGTAAAACCTTTCGGTTACTTGTCCAACGCTCGAACCACTAGGCTACGCTGCCACCCCAGTAGAGAGGCTATATACAGTAGAGTTGTTATGTTGTTAGATTCTGTTATGAGGTGTGTTCTATGTTGATTCTGTTATGAGGTGTGTTCTATGTTAGATTCTGTTATGAGGTGTGTTCTATGTTAGATTCTGTTATGGGGTGTGTTCTATGTTGTTAGATTCTGTTATGATGTGTGTTCTATGTTGTTAGATTCTGTTATGGGGTGTGTTCTATGTTAGATTCTGTTATGAGGTGTATTCTATGTTGTTAGATTCTGTTATGAGGTGTGTTCTATGTTGTTAGATTCTGTTATGAGGTGTGTTCTATGTTGTTAGATTCTGTTATGGGGTGTGTTCTATGTTAGATTCTGTTATGAGGTGTGTTCTATGTTAGATTCTGTTATGAGGTGTGTTCTATGTTAGATTCTGTTATGAGGTGTGTTCTATGTTAGATCCTGTTATGAGGTGTGTTCTATGTTAGATTCTGTTATGAGGTGTGTTCTATGTTAGATTCTGTTATGAGGTGTGTTCTATGTTAGATTCTGTTATGAGGTGTGTTCTATGTTAGATTCTGTTATGAGGTGTGTTCTATGTTGTTAGATTCTGTTATGAGGTGTGTTCTATGTTAGATTCTGTTATGAGGTGTGTTCTATGTTAGATTCTGTTATGAGGTGTGTTCTATGTTAGATTCTGTTATGAGGTGTGTTCTATGTTAGATTCTGTTATGAGGTGTGTTCTATGTTGTTAGATTCTGTTATGAGGTGTGTTCTATGTTAGATTCTGTTATGAGGTGTGTTCTATGTTACATTCTGTTATGAGGTGTGTTCTATGTTAGATTCTGTTATGAGGTGTGTTCTATGTTAGATTCTGTTATGAGGTGTGTTCTATGTTAGATTCTGTTATGAGGTGTGTTCTATGTTAGATTCTGTTATGAGGTGTGTTCTATGTTAGATTCTGTTATGAGGTGTGTTCTATGTTAGATTCTGTTATGAGGTGTGTTCTATGTTGTTAGATTCTGTTATGAGGTGTGTTCTATGTTAGATTCTGTTATGAGGTGTGTTCTATGTTAGATTCTGTAATGAGGTGTGTTCTATGTTAGATTCTGTAATGAGGTGTGTTCTATGTTGTTAGATTCTGTTATGAGGTGTGTTCTATGTTAGATTCTGTTATGAGGTGTGTTCTATGTTAGATTCTGTTATGAGGTGTGTTCTATGTTAGATTCTGTTATGAGGTGTGTTCTATGTTGTTAGATTCTGTTATGAGGTGTGTTCTATGTTGTTAGATTCTGTTATGAGGTGTGTTCTATGTTAGATTCTGTAATGAGGTGTGTTCTATGTTAGATTCTGTTATGAGGTGTGTTCTATGTTAGATTCTGTAATGAGGTGTGTTCTATGTTAGATTCTGTTATGAGGTGTGTTCTATGTTGTTAGATTCTGTTATGAGGTGTGTTCTATGTTAGATTCTGTTATGAGGTGTGTTCTATGTTGTTAGATTCTGTAATGAGGTGTGTTCTATGTTAGATTCTGCAGCATACCACCCTGCATACCACTGCTGGTTTGCTGCTGAAGCTAAGCAGGTTTGGTCCTGGTCAGTCCCTGGACGGGAGACCAGATGCTGCTGGAAGTGGTGTTGGAGGGCCAATAGGAGGCACCCTTCTGCCTGGTCTTCTAATCTAATGCTCCAGGGCAGTATTAGTACTAGGCAAGTCAGTTAGGAACAAAATTCTTATTTTCAATGATGGCCTACCGGGGAACAGTGGGTTAACTGCCTGTTCAGGGGCAGAACGACAGATTTGTACCTTGTCAGCTCGGGGATTCGAACTTTCGCTTACTAGTCCAACGCTCTAACCACTAGGCTACCCTGCCGCCTCTACACTCTAACCACTAGGCTACCCTGCCGCCTCTACACTCTAATCACTAGGCTACCCTGCCGCCCCTCCACTCTAACCACTAGGCTACCCTGCCGCCCCTCCACTCTAACCACTGGGCTACCCTGCCGCCTCTACACTCTAACCACTAGGCTACCCTGCCGCCCCTCCACTCTAACCACTAGGCTACCCTGCCGCCCCTCCACTCTAACCACTAGGCTCCCCTGCCGCCCCTCCACTCTAACCACTAGGCTACCCTGCCGCCCCTCCACTTTAACCACTAGGCTACCTGCCGCCCCTCCACTCTAACCACTAGGTTACCCTGCCGCCTCTACACTCTAACCACTAGGCTACCCTGCCGCCCCTCCACTCTAACCACTAGGTTACCCTGCCGCCCCTAATACAATAACAGGGGGAGGTTTGCAATATTTGTATGTCTAACATTCTCAGTCATCATTACTCACGATTCATTCAGGATTATCCGTAACCATGGTAGCATCCACATCTATGTAGAAGTGGTTCGAAACATATTCTATTTTTTTTTTTTACATTTGCAATAAAACTGATTCCAAAATGACACCAATATATTATTGACCATTCATTTCTATTGAGCAACAAAATCATCTGGGAAAAACAACCAAAACTAACATCAAATGTATCCAACAAGTTTGTAGTCATTCTGTGTTATGAATATGGGATTAAATATTTAACTTTTTACTACTTTAATACACAGAAGTGTATATGTCCCAATAGTTTTGCTCCCTTTTAAATAGTGGACTACGTACAAAAAGTGCTGTACATTTCAAAACGGTTCACCCGATATGGATGAAAATACCCTCAAATGAAAGCTGACAGTCTGTACTTTAACCTCATAGTCATTCGATGATCAAATCCAAACCTTTGGAGTATAGACCCAAAAGAAGGATATCATGCTTCACTGTCCCCATAATTACAGAGGCAATGTGTTTATTCTCACTAGACTGACTGGTCCAGTATGTTATTCTCACTAGACTGACTGGTCCAGTATGTATTCTATACTCAGTAGACTGACTAGTCCAGTTTGTATTTATTCTCAGTATACTGACTAGTCCAGTATTTTATTCTCAGTAGACTGACTAGTCCAGTATTTTATTCTCACTAGACTGACTGGTCCAGTATTTTATTCTCAGTAGACTGACTAGTCCAGTATTTTATTCTCAGTAGACTGACTAGTCCAGTATTTTATTCTCAGTAGACTGACTAGTCCAGTATGTATTTTATTCTCAGTCGACTGACTAGTCCAGTATGTATTTTATTCTCAGTAGACTGACTAGTCCAGTATTTTATTCTCAGTAGACTGACTAGTCCAGTATTTTATTCTCAGTAGACTGACTAGTCCAGTATTTTATTCTCAGTAGACTGACTAGTCCAGTATTTTATTCTCAGTAGACTGACTAGTCCAGTATTTTATTCTCAGTAGACTGACTAGTCCAGTATTTTATTCTCAGTAGACTGACTAGTCCAGTATTTTATTCTCAGTAGACTGACTAGTCCAGTATTCTATTCTCAGTAGACTGACTAGTCCAGTATTTTATTCTCAGTAGACTGACTAGTCCAGTTTGTATTTATTCTCAGTAGACTGACTAGTCCAGTATGTATTTTATTCTCAGTAGACTGACTAGTCCAGTATTTTATTCTCAGTAGACTGACTAGTCCAGTATTTTATTCTCAGTAGACTGACTAGTCCAGTATTTTATTCTCAGTAGACTGACTAGTCCAGTATTTTATTCTCAGTAGACTGACTAGTCCAGTATATATTTATTCTCACTAGACTGACTAGTCCAGTATTTTATTCTCAGTAGACTGACTAGTCCAGTATTCTATTCTCAGTAGACTGACTAGTCCAGTATTCTATTCTCAGTAGACTGACTAGTCCAGTATTCTATTCTCAGTAGACTGACTAGTCCAGTATATATTTATTCTCACTAGACTGACTGGTCCAGTATATATTTATTCTCACTAGACTGACTAGTCCAGTATTCTATTCTCAGTAGACTGACTAGTCCAGTATTTTATTCTCAGTAGACTGACTAGTCCAGTATGTATTTTATTCTCAGTAGACTGACTAGTCCAGTATGTATTTTATTCTCAGTAGACTGACTAGTCCAGTATATATTTATTCTCACTAGACTGACTGGTCCAGTATTTTATTCTCCGTAGACTGACTAGTCCAGTATTCTATTCTCAGTAGACTGACTGGTCCAGTATTTTATTCTCAGTAGACTGACTAGTCCAGTATGTATTTTATTCTCAGTAGACTGACTAGTCCAGTATTTTATTCTCACTAGACTGACTAGTCCAGTATTTTATTCTCAGTAGACTGACTAGTCCAGTATGTATTTTATACTCAGTATACTGACTAGTCCAGTATATATTTATTCTCACTAGACTGACTAGTCCAGTATTTTATTCTCAGTATACTGACTAGTCCAGTATTTCATTCTCAGTAGACTGACTAGTCCAGTATTTCATTCTCAGTAGACTGACTAGTCCAGTATTTATTCTCAGTAGACTGACTAGTCCAGTATGTATTTATTCTCACTAGACTGACTAGTCCAGTATTTTATTCTCAGTATACTGACTAGTCCAGTATTTCATTCTCAGTCGACTGACTAGTCCAGTATGTATTTATTCTCACTAGACTGACTAGTCCAGTATTTTATTCTCAGTATACTGACTAGTCCAGTATTTATTCTCAGTCGACTGACTAGTCCAGTATGTATTTATTCTCAGTAGACTGACTAGTCCAGTATGTATTTATTCTCAGTAGACTGACTAGTCCAGTATTTTATTCTCAGTAGACTGACTAGTCCAGTATTTTATTCTCAGTAGACTGACTAGTCCAGTATTTTATTCTCAGTCGACTGACTAGTCCAGTATGTATTTATTCTCACTAGACTGACTGGTCCAGTATGTATTTATTCTCAGTAGACTGACTAGTCCAGTATTTTATTCTCAGTCGACTGACTAGTCCAGTATGTATTTATTCTCACTAGACTGACTGGTCCAGTATGTATTTTATTCTCACTAGACTGACTGGTCCAGTATTTTATACTCAGTAGACTGACTAGTCCAGTATTTCATTCTCAGTAGACTGACTAGTCCAGTATTTTATTCTCAGTAGACTGACTAGTCCAGTATGTATTTATTCTCAGTAGACTGACTAGTCCAGTATGTATTTATTCTCACTAGACTGACTGGTCCAGTATTTTATTCTCAGTAGACTGACTAGTCCAGTATGTATTTTATTCTCAGTAGACTGACTAGTCCAGTATGTATTTTATTCTCAGTAGACTGACTAGTCCAGTATGTATTTTATACTCAGTAGACTGACTAGTCCAGTATGTATTTTATTCTCAGTAGACTGACTAGTCCAGTATGTATTTATTCTCACTAGACTGACTGGTCCAGTATTTTATTCTCAGTAGACTGACTAGTCCAGTATGTATTTTATTCTCAGTAGACTGACTAGTCCAGTATGTATTTTATTCTCAGTAGACTGACTAGTCCAGTATGTATTTATTCTCAGTAGACTGACTAGTCCAGTATTTTATTCTCAGTAGACTGACTAGTCCAGTATTTTATTCTCAGTCGACTGACTAGTCCAGTATTCTATTCTCAGTAGACTGACTAGTCCAGTATGTATTTTATTCTCAGTAGACTGACTAGTCCAGTATTTTATACTCAGTAGACTGACTAGTCCAGTATTTTATTCTCAGTAGACTGACTAGTCCAGTATTCTATTCTCAGTAGACTGACTAGTCCAGTTTGTATTTATTCTCAGTAGACTGACTAGTCCAGTATTTTATTCTCAGTAGACTGACTAGTCCAGTATGTATTTTATTCTCAGTAGACTGACTAGTCCAGTATTCTATTCTCAGTAGACTGACTAGTCCAGTATTTTATTCTCAGTAGACTGACTAGTCCAGTATGTATTTTATTCTCAGTAGACTGACTAGTCCAGTATTTTATTCTCAGTAGACTGACTAGTCCAGTATGTATTTTATTCTCAGTAGACTGACTAGTCCAGTATTTTATTCTCAGTAGACTGACTAGTCCAGTATTTTATTCTCAGTAGACTGACTAGTCCAGTATTTTATACTCAGTAGACTGACTAGTCCAGTATTTTATTCTCAGTAGACTGACTAGTCCAGTATTTCATTCTCAGTAGACTGACTAGTCCAGTATTTTATACTCAGTAGACTGGCTAGTCCAGTATGTATTTTATTCTCAGTAGACTGGCTAGTCCAGTATGTATTTTATTCTCAGTAGACTGACTAGTCCAGTATTTTATTCTCAGTAGACTGACTAGTCCAGTATGTATTTTATTCTCAGTAGACTGACTAGTCCAGTATTTTATTCTCAGTAGACTGACTAGTCCAGTATTCTATTCTCAGTAGACTGACTAGTCCAGTATTTTATTCTCACTAGACTGACTAGTCCAGTATTTTATACTCAGTAGACTGACTAGTCCAGTATGTATTTTATTCTCAGTAGACTGGCTAGTCCAGTATTTCATTCTCAGTAGACTGACTAGTCCAGTATTTTATACTCAGTAGACTGGCTAGTCCAGTATTTTATACTCAGTAGACTGGCTAGTCCAGTATGTATTTTATTCTCAGTAGACTGACTAGTCCAGTATTTTATACTCAGTAGACTGACTAGTCCAGTATGTATTTTATTCTCAGTAGACTGGCTAGTCCAGTATTTCATTCTCAGTAGACTGACTAGTCCAGTATTTTATACTCAGTAGACTGGCTAGTCCAGTATTTTATTCCCAGTATACTGACTAGTCCAGTATGTATTTATTCTCAGTAGACTGACTAGTCCAGTATGTATTTTATTCTCAGTAGACTGGCTAGTCCAGTATTTCATTCTCAGTAGACTGACTAGTCCAGTATTTTATTCTCAGTAGACTGACTAGTCCAGTATTTTATTCCCAGTATACTGACTAGTCCAGTATTTTATACTCAGTAGACTGACTAGTCCAGTATTTTATACTCAGTAGACTGACTGGTCCAGTATTTTATTCTCAGTAGACTGACTGGTCCAGTATTTTATTCTCAGTAGACTGACTAGTCCAGTATTTTATTCTCAGTAGACTGACTAGTCCAGTATGTATTTTATTCTCAGTAGACTGACTAGTCCAGTATTTTATTCTCAGTAGACTGACTAGTCCAGTATGTATTTTATTCTCAGTAGACTGACTGGTCCAGTATTTTATTCTCAGTAGACTGACTAGTCCAGTATGTATTTTATTCTCAGTAGACTGGCTAGTCCAGTATTTTATACTCAGTAGACTGACTAGTCCAGTATTTTATTCTCAGTAGACTGACTAGTCCAGTATTTTATTCTCAGTAGACTGACTAGTCCAGTATTTTATTCTCAGTAGACTGACTAGTCCAGTATGTATTTTATTCTCAGTAGATTGACTAGTCCAGTATTTTATTCTCAGTAGACTGACTAGTCCAGTATGTATTTTATTCTCAGTAGACTGGCTAGTCCAGTATTTTATACTCAGTAGACTGACTGGTCCAGTATTTTATTCTCAGTAGACTGACTAGTCCAGTATTTTATTCTCAGTAGACTGACTAGTCCAGTATTTTATTCTCAGTAGACTGACTAGTCCAGTATTTTATTCTCAGTAGACTGACTAGTCCAGTATTTTATTCTCAGTAGACTGACTAGTCCAGTATTTTATTCTCAGTAGACTGACTAGTCCAGTATGTATTTATTCTCAGTAGACTGACTAGTCCAGTATTTTATTCTCAGTAGACTGACTAGTCCAGTATGTATTTTATTCTCAGTAGACTGACTAGTCCAGTATTTTATTCTCAGTAGACTGACTAGTCCAGTATGTATTTTATTCTCAGTAGACTGACTAGTCCAGTATTTTATTCTCAGTAGACTGACTAGTCCAGTATTTTATTCTCAGTAGACTGACTAGTCCAGTATTTTATACTCAGTAGACTGACTAGTCCAGTATTTTATTCTCAGTAGACTGACTAGTCCAGTATTTCATTCTCAGTAGACTGACTAGTCCAGTATTTTATACTCAGTAGACTGGCTAGTCCAGTATGTATTTTATTCTCAGTAGACTGGCTAGTCCAGTATGTATTTTATTCTCAGTAGACTGACTAGTCCAGTATTTTATTCTCAGTAGACTGACTAGTCCAGTATGTATTTTATTCTCAGTAGACTGACTAGTCCAGTATTTTATTCTCAGTAGACTGACTAGTCCAGTATTCTATTCTCAGTAGACTGACTAGTCCAGTATTTTATTCTCACTAGACTGACTAGTCCAGTATTTTATACTCAGTAGACTGACTAGTCCAGTATGTATTTTATTCTCAGTAGACTGGCTAGTCCAGTATTTCATTCTCAGTAGACTGACTAGTCCAGTATTTTATACTCAGTAGACTGGCTAGTCCAGTATTTTATACTCAGTAGACTGGCTAGTCCAGTATGTATTTTATTCTCAGTAGACTGACTAGTCCAGTATTTTATACTCAGTAGACTGACTAGTCCAGTATGTATTTTATTCTCAGTAGACTGGCTAGTCCAGTATTTCATTCTCAGTAGACTGACTAGTCCAGTATTTTATACTCAGTAGACTGGCTAGTCCAGTATTTTATTCCCAGTATACTGACTAGTCCAGTATGTATTTATTCTCAGTAGACTGACTAGTCCAGTATGTATTTTATTCTCAGTAGACTGGCTAGTCCAGTATTTCATTCTCAGTAGACTGACTAGTCCAGTATTTTATTCTCAGTAGACTGACTAGTCCAGTATTTTATTCCCAGTATACTGACTAGTCCAGTATTTTATACTCAGTAGACTGACTAGTCCAGTATTTTATACTCAGTAGACTGACTGGTCCAGTATTTTATTCTCAGTAGACTGACTGGTCCAGTATTTTATTCTCAGTAGACTGACTAGTCCAGTATTTTATTCTCAGTAGACTGACTAGTCCAGTATGTATTTTATTCTCAGTAGACTGACTAGTCCAGTATTTTATTCTCAGTAGACTGACTAGTCCAGTATGTATTTTATTCTCAGTAGACTGACTGGTCCAGTATTTTATTCTCAGTAGACTGACTAGTCCAGTATGTATTTTATTCTCAGTAGACTGGCTAGTCCAGTATTTTATACTCAGTAGACTGACTAGTCCAGTATTTTATTCTCAGTAGACTGACTAGTCCAGTATTTTATTCTCAGTAGACTGACTAGTCCAGTATTTTATTCTCAGTAGACTGACTAGTCCAGTATGTATTTTATTCTCAGTAGATTGACTAGTCCAGTATTTTATTCTCAGTAGACTGACTAGTCCAGTATGTATTTTATTCTCAGTAGACTGGCTAGTCCAGTATTTTATACTCAGTAGACTGACTGGTCCAGTATTTTATTCTCAGTAGACTGACTAGTCCAGTATTTTATTCTCAGTAGACTGACTAGTCCAGTATTTTATTCTCAGTAGACTGACTAGTCCAGTATTTTATTCTCAGTAGACTGACTAGTCCAGTATTTTATTCTCAGTAGACTGACTAGTCCAGTATTTTATTCTCAGTAGACTGACTAGTCCAGTATTTTATTCTCAGTAGACTGACTAGTCCAGTATTTTATTCTCAGTAGACTGACTAGTCCAGTATGTATTTTATTCTCAGTAGACTGACTAGTCCAGTATTTTATTCTCAGTAGACTGACTAGTCCAGTATGTATTTATTCTCAGTAGACTGGCTAGTCCAGTATTTTATTCTCAGTAGACTGACTAGTCCAGTATTTTATTCTCAGTAGACTGACTAGTCCAATATGTATTTTATTCTCAGTAGATTGACTAGTCCAGTATGTATTTTATTCTCAGTAGATTGACTAGTCCAGTATTTTATTCTCAGTAGACTGACTAGTCCAGTATTTTATTCTCAGTAGACTGACTAGTCCAGTATTTTATTCTCAGTAGACTGACTAGTCCAGTATTTTATTCTCAGTAGACTGACTAGTCCAGTATGTATTTTATTCTCAGTAGACTGGCTAGTCCAGTATTTTATACTCAGTAGACTGACTAGTCCAGTATTTTATTCTCAGTAGACTGACTAGTCCAGTATTTTATTCTCAGTAGACTGACTAGTCCAGTATTTTATTCTCAGTAGACTGACTAGTCCAGTATGTATTTTATTCTCAGTAGACTGACTAGTCCAGTATGTATTTTATTCTCAGTAGACTGACTAGTCCAGTATTTTATTCTCAGTAGACTGACTAGTCCAGTATTTTATTCTCAGTAGACTGACTAGTCCAGTATGTATTTTATTCTCAGTAGACTGACTAGTCCAGTATGTATTTTATTCTCACTAGACTGACTAGTCCAGTATGTATTTATTCTCAGTAGACTGACTAGTCCAGTTTGTATTTATTCTCAGTAGACTGACTAGTCCAGTATTTTATTCTCAGTAGACTGGCTAGTCCAGTATTTTATTCTCAGTAGACTGGCTAGTCCAGTATGTATTTTATTCTCAGTAGACTGGCTAGTCCAGTATGTATTTTATTCTCAGTAGACTGGCTAGTCCAGTATTTTATTCTCAGTAGACTGACTAGTCCAGTATTTATTCTCAGTAGACTGACTAGTCCAGTATTTTATTCTCAGTAGACTGACTAGTCCAGTATGTATTTATTCTCAGTCGACTGACTAGTCCAGTATGTATTTTATTCTCAGTAGACTGGCTAGTCCAGTATGTATTTTATTCTCAGTAGACTGGCTAGTCCAGTATTTTATACTCAGTAGACTGACTAGTCCAGTATTTCATTCTCAGTAGACTGACTAGTCCAGTATGTATTTTATTCTCACTAGACTGACTAGTCCAGTATGTATTTATTCTCAGTAGACTGACTAGTCCAGTATGTATTTTATTCTCAGTAGACTGGCTAGTCCAGTATTTTATTCTCAGTAGACTGGCTAGTCCAGTATGTATTGTATTCTCAGTAGACTGGCTAGTCCAGTATGTATTTTATTCTCAGTAGACTGGCTAGTCCAGTATGTATTGTATTCTCAGTAGACTGGCTAGTCCAGTATGTATTTTATTCTCAGTAGACTGGCTAGTCCAGTATGTATTTTATTCTCAGTAGACTGACTAGTCCAGTATGTATTTTATTCTCAGTAGACTGGCTAGTCCAGTATTTTATACTCAGTAGACTGACTAGTCCAGTATGCATTTTATTCTCAGTAGACTGACTAGTCCAGTATTTTATACTCAGTAGACTGACTAGTCCAGTATGTATTTTATACTCAGTAGACTGACTAGTCCAGTATGTATTTTATTCTCAGTAGATTGACTAGTCCAGTATTTTATTCTCAGTCGACTGACTAGTCCAGTATGTATTTTATTCTCAGTAGACTGACTAGTCCAGTATTTTATTCTCAGTAGATTGACTAGTCCAGTATTTTATTCTCAGTCGACTGACTAGTCCAGTATGTATTTTATTCTCAGTAGACTGACTAGTCCAGTATTTTATTCTCAGTATACTGACTAGTCCAGTATGTATTTTATTCTCAGTAGACTGACTAGTCCAGTATTTTATTCTCAGTATACTGACTAGTCCAGTATGTATTTTATTCTCAGTAGACTGACTAGTCCAGTATTTTATTCTCAGTAGATTGACTAGTCCAGTATTTTATTCTCAGTCGACTGACTAGTCCAGTATGTATTTTATTCTCAGTAGACTGACTAGTCCAGTATTTTATACTCTGTAGACTGACTAGTCCAGTATTTATTCTCAGTAGACTGACTAGTCCAGTATTTTATTCTCAGTAGACTGACTAGTCCAGTATTTTATTCTCAGTAGACTGACTGGTCCAGTATTTTATACTCAGTAGACTGACTAGTCCAGTATGTATTTATTCTCAGTAGACTGACTGGTCCAGTATGTATTTATTCTCAGTAGACTGACTGGTCCAGTATTTTATTCTCAGTAGACTGACTGGTCCAGTATTTTATACTCAGTAGACTGACTGGTCCAGTATTTTATACTCAGTAGACTGACTGGTCCAGTATTTTATTCTCAGTAGACTGACTAGTCCAGTATTTTATTCTCAGTAGACTGACTGGTCCAGTATTTTATTCTCAGTAGACTGACTAGTCCAGTATGTATTTATTCTCAGTAGACTGACTAGTCCAGTATTTTATTCTTAGTAGACTGACTAGTCCAGTATTTCATTCTCAGTAGACTGACTGGTCCAGTATTTCATTCTCAGTAGACTGACTAGTCCAGTATTTATTTATTCTCAGTAGACTGACTAGTCCAGTATTTTATTCTTAGTAGACTGACTAGTCCAGTATTTTATTCTCAGTAGACTGACTAGTCCAGTATTTCATTCTCAGTAGACTGACTAGTCCAGTATTTCATTCTCAGTAGACTGACTAGTCCAGTATTTCATTCTCAGTAGACTGACTAGTCCAGTATTTTATTCTCAGTATACTGACTAGTCCAGTATTTCATTCTCAGTATACTGACTGGTCCAGTATTTTATTCTCAGTAGACTGACTAGTCCAGTATTTTATTCTCAGTATACTGACTGTCCAGTATTTTATTCTCAGTATACTGACTGGTCCAGTATTTCATTCTCAGTAGACTGACTAGTCCAGTATTTTATTCTCAGTATACTGACTAGTCCAGTATTTCATTCTCAGTAGACTGACTAGTCCAGTATTTTATTCTCAGTATACTGACTAGTCCAGTATTTCATTCTCAGTAGACTGACTGGTCCAGTATTTTATTCTCATAGACTGACTAGTCCAGTATTTTAAAGACTCAGTATATTTCTTGAAAAACCAGTTTTCATTCTGATACTCTTTCCCTATTTGTCATTTCCTCCAATCCTCACTTCCAGTCTTTTATTCCTCAGAGCACATTGCAGGAGAAGGTTTTATTCTCAGGTACTTTGACTTCTCCAGTCCAATCCAGTGACTGAGGAGGCGAGGACAGAGGATTTTCTATACTGACTAGTCAGTTTTCACATTGAGACAAACTGAGAAAGTGCCAGTATTTCATTCTCAGTAGACACAGTAAAGTATTTCATTCTGAATGGGTCCAGAATTTTATAGTGTCAGGGTCCTTTAAAGATCTTCAAAGTCAATCCGGTGAAAAACCCAAGCTGTCTCAGAATGTGTTTTCTTCATCTCGTTGATTACTGGTATTAGCAGGGAGGACAAGGACCACTCTGGCAGATACTGTCCACTCTAAATCCACACACACACAGACTCTCCAAATCCTCCATTACAAACTGGATTAAGCTCCAAACAGCCACGTGGTGAAACTGTCTCAAGAAGAACCAACAGACATTCCACTGCTTTATTATCTATTTTCCTGATAGGCTGCTACTTCCTGTTGTTTTACTGACTGACTGCTACTTCCTCTGTTGTTTTACTGACTGACTGCTACTTACTCTGTTGTTTTAGTGACTGACTGCTACTTCCTATGTTGTTTTAGTGACTGACTGCTACTTCCTATGTTGTTTTAGTGACTGACTGCTACTTCCTCTGTTGTTTTAGTGACTGACTGCTACTTCCTCTGTTGTTTTAGTGACTGACTGCTACTTCCTATGTTGTTTTAGTGACTGACTGCTACTTCCTCTGTTGTTTTAGTGACTGACTGCTACTTCCTCTGTTGTTTTACTGACTGACTGCTACTTCCTCTGTTGTTTTACTGACTGACTGCTACTTCCACTGTTGTTTTATCCCTACCATTCACACCCAGTCTAATGTCATCCCTACCATTCACACCCAGTCTAATGTCATCCCTACCATTTTACACCCAGTGCTAATGTCATCCCTACCATTCACACCCAGTCTAATGTCATCCCTACCATTCACACCCAGTCTAATGTCATCCCTACCATTCACACCCAGTCTAATGTCATCCCTACCATTCACACCCAGTCTAATGTCATCCCTACCATTCACACCCAGTCTAATGTCATCCCTACCATTCACACCCAGTCTAATGTGCTCCCTACCATTCACACCCAGTCTAATGTGCATCCCTACCATTCACACCCTGTCATCCCTACCATTCACACACAGTCTAATGTCATCCCTACCATTCACACCCAGTCTAATGTGCTCCCTACCATTCACACCCAGTCTAATGTGCTCCCTACCATTCACACCCAGTCTAATGTGCTCCCTACCATTCACACCCTCTGTCATCCCTACCATTCACACCCAGTCTAATGTCATCCCTACCATTCACACCCAGTCTAATGTCATCCCTACCATTCACACCCATCCTAATGTCATCACCTAGCTTGTCCTTCTCAGTATTGTTGTCTACCATTGACAGGCAGGCAGGCAGGCAGGCATCAGACAGGCAGACAGACAGTCAGTCAGACAGACAGACAGACAGGCAGGCAGACAGGCAGACAGACAGGCAGGCAGGCAGGCAGACAGGCAGACAGGCAGACAGGCAGACAGGCAGGCAGGCAGGCAGACAGGCAGGCAGGCAGACAGACAGGCAGGCAGACAGACAGACAGGCAGGCAGACAGACAGACAGACCCTTGACGTATGAACACTTAGCTGTATTAGTGTCTTTAAGACAGGCAGTTCCCTCACAGGCAGCTTGTGTCCCCAGGCAGGCAAAAATGGCACCCTACCTATGGACAGACAGTCCAATGACGTGCATACACTAGGGGATAGTGTCTGTATTTGTGTCATCAGATCAGAGGTGACTGCTGTGCTTTCTATCTGAAAAGTGTGGAAGAGGGAAGGAAGGACAGGTTTGAAGGAAGCTGTAGATGCAGGACATGGATAGGTGGTTTCTGGGAACAAGTGAAGAAGGTGACTGATGGAGGACAGGTGGTGGTTTCTGGGAACAGTGAAGGAAGCTGTAGATGGTGGACATGGTGGTGGTTTCTGGGAACAAGTGAAGGAAGCTGTAGGTATGAGACAGGCAGACAGACAGGTGGTTTTTCTGGGAACAAGTGAAGGAAGCTGTAGATGGAGGACATGGTGGTTTCTGGGAACAAGTGAAGGAAGCTGTAGATGGAGGACATGGTGGTGGTTTCTGGGAACAAGTGAAGGAAGCTGTAGATGGAGGACATGGTGGTGGTTTCTGGGAACAAGTGAAGGAAGCTGTAGATGGAGGACATGGTGGTGGTTTCTGGGAACAAGTGAAGGAAGCTGTAGATGGTGGACATGGTGGTGGTTTCTGGGTACAAGTGGAGGAAGCTGTAGATGGTGGACATGGTGGTGGTTTCTGGGAACAAGTGAAGGAAGCTGTAGATGGAGGACATGGTGGTGGTTTCTGGGAACAAGTGAAGGAAGCTGTAGATGGAGGACATGGTGGTGGTTTCTGGGAACAAGTGAAGGAAGCTGTAGATGGTGGACATGGTGGTGGTTTCTGGGAACAAGTGAAGGAAGCTGTAGATGGAGGACATGGTGGTGGTTCTGGGAACAAGTGAAGGAAGCTGTAGATGGAGGACATGGTGGTGGTTTCTGGGAACAAGTGAAGGAAGCTGTAGATGGAGGACATGGTGGTGGTTTCTGGGAACAAGTGAAGGAAGCTGTAGATGGTGGACATGGTGGTGGTTTCTGGGAACAAGTGAAGGAAGCTGTAGATGGTGGACATGGTGGTGGTTTCTGGGAACAAGTGAAGGAAGCTGTAGATGGAGGACATGGTGGTTTCTGGGAACAAGTGAAGGAAGCTGTAGATGGTGGACATGGTGGTGGTTTCTGGGAACAAGTGAAGGAAGCTGTAGATGGAGGACATGGTGGTGGTTTCTGGGAACAAGTGAAGGAAGCTGTAGATGGTGGACATGGTGGTGGTTTCTGGGAACAAGTGAAGGAAGCTGTAGATGGTGGACATGGTGGTGGTTTCTGGGAACAAGTGAAGGAAGCTGTAGATGGTGGACATGGTGGTGGTTTCTGGGAACAAGTGAAGGAAGCTGTAGATGGAGGACATGGTGGTGGTTTCTGGGAACAAGTGAAGGAAGCTGTAGATGGTGGACATGGTGGTGGTTTCTGGGAACAAGTGAAGGAAGCTGTAGATGGTGGACATGGTGGTGGTTTCTGGGAACAAGTGAAGGAAGCTGTAGATGGAGGACATGGTGGTGGTTTCTGGGAACAAGTGAAGGAAGCTGTAGATGGTGGTGGTTTCTGGGAACAAGTGAAGGAAGCTGTAGATGGTGGACATGGTGGTGGTTTCTGGGAACAAGTGAAGGAAGCTGTAGATGGAGGACATGGTGGTGGTTTCTGGGAACAAGTGAAGGAAGCTGTAGATGGTGGACATGGTGGTGGTTTCTGGGAACAGGTGAAGGAAGCTGTAGATGGTGGACATGGTGGTGGTTTCTGGGAACAAGTGAAGGAAGCTGTAGATGGTGGACATGGTGGTGGTTTCTGGGAACAAGTGAAGGAAGCTGTAGATGGAGGACATGGTGGTGGTTTCTGGGAACAGGTGAAGGAAGCTGTAGATGGTGGACATGGTGGTGGTTTCTGGGAACAAGTGAAGGAAGCTGTAGATGGAGGACATGGTGGTGGTTTCTGGGAACAAGTGAAGGAAGCTGTAGATGGTGGACATGGTGGTTTCTGGGAACAAGTGAAGGAAGCTGTAGATGGTGGACATGGTGGTGGTTTCTGGGAACAAGTGAAGGAAGCTGTAGATGGAGGACATGGTGGTGGTTTCTGGGAACAAGTGAAGGAAGCTGTAGATGGAGGACATGGTGTAGATGGTGGACACTAACAAACCCACAGATCTCTGTTTCACTCTCTCTCTCACTCTCTCTCACTCTGTCTCTGTCTCTCTCTGTCTCTCTCTGTCTCTCTCTCTGTCTCTCTCTGTCTCTCTCTGTCTCTGTCTCTCTCTGTCTCTCTCTGTCTCTCTCTCTCTCTGTCTCTCTGTCTCTCTCTCTGTCTCTCTCTCTGTCTCTCTCTCTGTCTCTCTGTCTCTCTCTGTCTCTGTCTCTCTCTCTCTCTCTCTCTCTCTCTCTCTCTCTCTCTCTCTCTCTCTCTCTCTCCCTCTCTCTCTTTCTGTCTCTCTCTCTCTCTCCCTCTCTCTCTTTCTGTCTCCCTCTCTCTCTCTCTCTCTCTGTCTGTTTCGCTCTCTGTCTCTGTCTCTCTCTGTCTCTCTCTGTCTCTCTTTGTCTCTCTGTCTCTCCCTCTCTCTCCCTCTCTCTCTCTCTCTCTCTCTCTCTCTCTCTGTCTCTCTCTGTCTCTCTCTGTCTCTCCCTCTCTCTCTCTCTCTCTCTCTGTCTCTCTCTGTCTCTCTCTGTCTCTCTCTGTCTCCCTCTGTCTCCCTCTCTCTCTCTCTCTGTCTCTCTCTCTGTCTCTCTTTGTCTCTCTCCTCCACATGTAATGAAATGAAGATGCGATACGTTCCCTCTACTGGTAGAAGATAGCGTATGGATTCCCTGCTAAGAATCACTGTCTAAAGAAGACTGCCAATAGATACACCATGCATACTGTTATCTTTGGCTGAATCCCAAATGGCACCCTATTCCCTTTCTAGTGCACTACTTTAGACTGGGATCCATAGGGTCTGTGGTCAACTGTAGTGCACTACTTTAGACTGGGATCCATAGGGTCTGTGGTCAACTGTAGTGCACTACTTTAGACTGGGATCCATAGGGTCTGTGGTCAACTGTAGTGCACTACTTTAGACTGGGATCCATAGGGTCTGTGGTCAACTGTAGTGCACTATGTAGGGAGCCATTTGGGACAACGATTTTGTGAATGTATTTTCTCTGTCTGACATGCTAATCTATAAATAGAAGTTATTGAGTCTCATTTTGGTCCGGGGGGGATGACATCACAATGCCAACATCTCTGATTGGAGGATCAATATCCACTAACCAGTAACAATGACATCACAATGCCAACATCTCTGATTGGAGGATCAATGTCCACTAACCAGTAACAATGACATCACAATGCCAACATCTCTGATTGGAGGATCAATATCCACTAACCAGTAACAATGACATCACAATGCCAACATCTCTGATTGGAGGATCAATGTCCACTAACCAGTAACAATGACATCACAATGCCAACATCTCTGATTGGAGGATCAATATCCACTAACCAGTAACAATGACATCACAATGCCAACATCTCTGATTGGAGGATCAATGTCCACTAACCAGTAACAATGACATCACAATGCCAACATCTCTGATTGGAGGATCAATATCCACTAACCAGTAACAATGACATCACAATGCCAACATCTCTGATTGGAGGATCAATGTCCACTAACCAGTAACAATGACATCACAATGCCAACATCTTTTTGTAAGTAAGTTAAGTAAGTTAATTGTCTGTGAAGACAAGTTACCGTACTGAATATCTGGACAGGGGGACTGGAAACTTCTAGAAAATATGAGACAAGCGCTTGGAAGTCTTTCTGAAAAGGGGGTTGGAGAATTGGGGCGGATTTTAAAATGGGGGGGTTATTTTCATAGTGGCATCTCGTCTGCTCTCGAAGTGGCACAGAGACCCTTCTTTGTTGATGCTGATAAAATGATTGTATTGATTTAGTTGTTCTTTCCCCTTGGCTGGCTGACTTGAAGAGGAGGGTTTTGACAACAGTGGTTTGGGATCTACATCCTCGAGACTAGAAGTTGATCATTTCCGCAGTGAAAAGCCTCTGTTTAGAACAAATGTTTGTTTGATTCATCTGCGTGTCACTCAAAGGTGACGAATACTAAAACACATGGATTATACACTCTTTGATTTCTGAATTCCCCCAAGTCTCTAGTTGACATCTCTGAGTATCTGTTTATAAATGTGTCTTCCTCCCCGCTACTCAGGTCTCTGAGGGACTGAGAAATACAGAGAGGGAGGGAGGGAGGGGAGGGGGCGGGGAGGGAGGGAGGGAGGGAGGGGGAAGGAGGGAGGGAGGGAGGGAGGGAGGGGGGGGAAGGAGGGAGGGAGGGAGGGGGAAGGAGGGAGGGGGCGGGAGGGAGGGAGGGAGGGAGGGGGCGGGAGGGAGGGAGGGGGAGGGAGGGAGGGGGCGGGAGGGGGACTTGGACATACTGAGAGAGAGACAGTGTCCTTCCCCTCTGATTGTCCCAGTCACTTGTCCCCCTGAGAGGAGAGTAACAGAGCCGTGGGCTTTGTTTTCACGACATCTAAAGCCCGTCTGCTGTTTGACTAGCAGCTGCAACACACACACACACACACACACACACACAACACACACACACACACACACACACACACACACACACACACACACACACACACACACACACACACACACACACACACACACTCCAATAGTCCCTCATTAATCTTCCTTAGTCTTCATTAGAGCTTCCTTCCTTCCCTTCATCCTCTATCTCTTCAATAACCCCTACCTCAACTCACCCCAAACCCCTGTGCCAAGATGATCCCTCCCTCTCCTCCAAGATGATCCCTCCCTCTCCTCTCCTCCAAGATGATCCCTCCCTCCCCTCTCCTCCAAGATGATCCCTCCCTCTCCTCTCCTCCAAGATGATCCCTCCCTCTCCTCTCCTCCAAGATGATCCCTCCCTCTCCTCTCCTCCATGATGATCCCTCCCTCTCCTCTCCTCCAAGATGATCCCTCTCCTCTCCTCCAAGATGATCCCTCCCTCTCCTCCAAGATGATCCCTCCCTCTCCTCTCCTCCAAGATGATCCCTCTCCTCTCCTCCAAGATGATCCCTCCCTCTCCTCCAAGATGATCCCTCCCTCTCCTCTCCTCCAAGATGATCCCTCTCCTCTCCTCTCCTCCAAGATGATCCCTCCCTCTCCTCTCCTCCAAGATGATCCCTCCCTCTCCTCTCCTCCAAGATGATCCCTCCCTCTCCTCTCCTCCAAGATGATCCCTCTCCTCTCCTCTCCTCCAAGATGATCCCTCCCTCCCTCTCCTCCAAGATGATCCCTCCCTCTCCTCTCCTCCAAGATGATCCCTCCCTCTCCTCTCCTCCAAGATGATCCCTCCCTCTCCTCTCCTCCAAGATGATCCCTCCCTCTCCTCTCCTCCAAGATGATCCCTCCCTCTCCTCTCCTCCAAGATGATCCCTCTCCTCTCCTCTCCTCCAAGATGATACCTCTCCTCTCCTCCAAGATGATCCCTCCCTCCCTCTCCTCCAAGATGATCCCTCCCTCTCCTCTCCTCCAAGATGATCCCTCCCTCTCCTCTCCTCCAAGATGATCCCTCCCTCTCCTCTCCTCCAAGATGATCCCTCTCCTCTCCTCTCCTCCAAGATGATACCTCTCCTCTCCTCCAAGATGATTCCTCCCTCTCCTCTCCTCCAAGATGATCCCTCCCTCTCCTCTCCTCCAAGATGACCCCTCCCTCTCCTCTCCTCCAAGATGACCCCTCCCTCTCCTCTCCTCCAAGATGATCCCTCCCTCTCCTCTCCTCCAAGATGACCCCCTCCCTCTCCTCTCCTCCAAGATGACCCCTCCCTCTCCTCTCCTCCAAGATGATCCCTCCCTCTCCTCTCCTCCAAGATGACCCCTCCCTCTCCTCTCCTCCAAGATGATCCCTCCCTCTCCTCTCCTCCAAGATGATCCCTCCCTCTCCTCTCCTCTCCTCCAAGATGATCCCTCCCTCTCCTCTCCTCCAAGATGATCCCTCCCTCTCCTCTCCTCTCCTCCAAGATGATCCCTCCCTCTCCTCTCCTCCAAGATGACCCCTCCCTCTCCTCTCCTCCAAGATGATCCCTCCCTCTCCTCTCCTCCAAGATGATCCCTCCCTCTCCTCTCCTCCAAGATGATCCCTCCCTCTCCTCTCCTCCAAGATGATCCCTCCCTCCCCTCTCCTCCAAGATGATCCCTCCCTCTCCTCTCCTCCAAGATGATCCCTCTCCTCTCCTCTCCTCCAAGATGATCCCTCCCTCTCCTCTCCTCCAAGATGATCCCTCCCTCTCCTCCAAGATGATCCCTCCCTCTCCTCTCCTCTCCTCCAAGATGATCCCTCCCTCTCCTCTCCTCCAAGATGATACCTCCCCCTCCTCCAAGATGATACCTCCCTCTCCTCTCCTCTCCTCCAAGATGAGCCCTCCCTCTCCTCCAAGATGATCCCTCCCTCTCCTCTCCTCCAAGATGATCCCACTCCTCTCCTCTCCTCCAAGATGATCCCTCCCTCTCCTCTCCTCTCCTCCAAGATGAGCCCTGCCTCTCCTCTCCTCTCCTCCAAGATGATACCTCCCTCTCCTCTCCTCTCCTCCAAGATGATACCTCCCTCTCCTCTCCTCTCCTCCAAGATGATCCCTCCCTCTCCTCCAAGATGATCCCTCCCTCTCCTCTCCTCCAAGATGATCCCACTCCTCTCCTCCAAGATGATACCTCCCTCTCCTCTCCTCTCCTCCAAGATGATCCCTCCCTCTCCTCTCCTCCAAGATGATTCCTCCCACTCCTCTCCTCCAAGATGATTCCTCCCTCTCCTCTCCTCCAAGATGATCCCTCCCTCTCCTCTCCTCCAAGATGATTCCTCCCTCTCCTCTCCTCCAAGATGATACCTCCCTCTCCTCTCCTCCAAGATGATTCCTCCCTCTCCTCTCCTCCAAGATGATACCTCCCTCTCCTCTCCTCCAAGATGATCCCTCCCTCTCCTCTCCTCCAAGATGATACCTCTCCTCTCCTCCAAGATGATCCCTCCCTCCCTCTCCTCCAAGATGATTCCTCCCACTCCTCTCCTCCAAGATGATACCTCCCTCTCCTCTCCTCCAAGATGATCCCTCCCTCTCCTCTCCTCCAAGATGATCCCTCTCCTCTCCTCTCCTCCAAGATGATCCCTCCCTCTCCTCTCCTCCAAGATGATACCTCCCCTCTCCTCTCCTCCAAGATGATCCCTCCCTCTCCTCCAAGATGATCCCCCCCTCTCCTCTCCTCTCCTCCAAGATGATACCTCCCTCTCCTCTCCTCCAAGATGATCCCCCTCTCCTCTCCTCTCCTCCAAGATGATCCCTCCCTCTCCTCTCCTCCAAGATGATCCCTCCCTCTCCTCTCCTCCAAGATGATCCCTCCCTCTCCTCTCCTCCAAGATGATACCTCCCCTCTCCTCTCCTCCAAGATGATCCCTCCCTCTCCTCCAAGATGATCCCCCCTCTCCTCTCCTCTCCTCCAAGATGATACCTCCCTCTCCTCTCCTCCAAGATGATCCCCCCTCTCCTCTCCTCTCCTCCAAGATGATTCCTCCCTCTCCTCTCCTCCAAGATGATCCCTCCCTCTCCTCTCCCCAAGATGATCCCTCCCTCTCCTCTCCTCCAAGATGATTCCTCCCTCTCCTCTCCTCCAAGATGATCCCTCCCTCTCCTCTCCTCCAAGATGATCCCTCCCTCTCCTCTCCTCTCCTCCAAGATGAGCCCTCCCTCTCCTCCAAGATGATCCCTCCCTCTCCTCTCCTCTCCTCCAAGATGATCCCTCTCCTCTCCTCCAAGATGATCCATCCCTCTCCTCTCCTCCAAGATGATCCCTCCCTCTCCTCCAAGATGATCCCTCCCTCTCCTCTCCTCCAAGATGATCCCTCCCTCTCCTCTCCTCCAAGATGATCCCTCCCTCTCCTCTCCTCCAAGATGACCCCTCCCCCTCCTCTCCTCCAAGATGATCCCTCTCCTCTCCTCCAAGATGATACCTCCCTCTCCTCTCCTCTCCTCCAAGATGATCCCTCCCTCTCCTCTCATCCAAGATGATCCCTCCCTCTCCTCTCCTCCAAGATGATCCCTCCCTCCCTCTCCTCCAAGATGATCCCTCCCTCTCCTCTCCTCCAAGATGATCCCTCTCCTCTCCTCTCCTCCAAGATGATCCCTCCCTCTCCTCCAAGATGATCCCTCCCTCTCCTCTCCTCCAAGATGATCCCTCTCCTCTCCTCTCCTCCAAGATGATACCTCCCCCTCCTCCAAGATGATACCTCCCTCTCCTCCAAGATGATACCTCCCCCTCCTCTCCTCCAAGATGATCCCTCTCCTCTCCTCCAAGATGATCCCTCCCTCTCCTCCAAGATGATCCCTCCCTCTCCTCTCCTCTCCTCCAAGATGATCCCTCCCTCTCCTCTCCTCCAAGATGATCCGTCCCTCTCCTCTCCTCTCCTCCAAGATGATACCTCCCCCTCCAGTCCTCCCTGAGCTCCTGTACTCCACGACCCCTCCTCTCTTTCATGACTAGATGTTCCACCTCTCTCTCTGTTCTTACCCTCATCTACTCAATCAGCTTTAACTCAATGTGAGCAGATTGTCTTGCTCAAAAGGCACCGTTCATTTCTTTTTATTTCTTGCAATTGATTCAACGTCAGTGGATGGGCTCTACTAACAGCTTGTTGAGCAACTGACTCCATAGCGCCCTCTGGTGGGTGATTGTTATAACGAGCCAACGCTACTCTATGGTGCAGCATTGTTTGTGTGTTCTCTATGCACGTCTATAGAGCAGCCCTTGGTAGTAGCCTGAGTGTTGTTTGACAGCTGAGTCCACAGCGCCCCCCGGTGGGTAATTATGATAATGAGACATTACTCTTCTATTGAGCAGCCCTTTGGTCGTAACTTGTCTCTCTTTTCCAGGTTCTAGGTCTGGTGGAGAACCAGAGTGATTGGTGCCTGGGGAACCAGAGTAACCTGAGTGTTCTAGGTCAGCAGGTTCTAGGTCTGGTGGAGAACCAGAGTAACCTGAGTGTTCTAGGTCAGCAGGTTCTAGGTCTGGTGGAGAACCAGAGTGACTGGTGCCTGGGGAACCAGAGTAACCTGAGTGTTCTGTTTGTGTTCTGTGTTCTAGGTCAGCAGGTTCTAGGTCTGGTGGAGAACCAGAGTGACTGGTGCCTGGGGAACCAGAGTAACCTGAGTGTTCTGTTTGTGTTCTGTGTTCTAGGTCAGCAGGTTCTAGGTCTGGTGGAGAACCAGAGTGACTGGTACCTGGGGAACCATAGTAACCTGAGTGGTCTGTTTGTGTTCTGTGTTCTAGGTCAGCAGGTTCTAGGTCTGGTGGAGAACCAGAGTGACTGGTACCTGGGGAACCATAGTAACCTGAGTGTTCTGTTTGTGATCTGTGTTCTAGGTCAGTAGGTTCTAGGTCTGGTGGAGAACCAGAATGACTGGTACCTGGGGAACCATAGTAACCTGAGTGTTCTGTTTGTGTTCTGTGTTCTAGGTCAGCAGGTTCTAGGTCTGGTGGAGAACCAGAGTAACCTGAGTGTTCTAGGTCAGCAGGTTCTAGGTCTGGTGGAGAACCAGAGTGACTGGTGCCTGGGGAACCAGAGTAACCTGAGTGTTCTGTTTGTGTTCTGTGTTCTAGGTCAGCAGGTTCTAGGTCTGGTGGAGAACCAGAGTGACTGGTACCTGGGGAACCTGTGGAAGAATCACCGGCCCTGGCCCGCCCTGGAGAGGGGCTTCAATACAGGTGAGAGACACACAGAGAGGGGGGACAGTCGGTGGATTTTCTATATGAAATAAAAAAGGTCATTTCTTCCCTTTGAGATGTCTGTTGTATAAACTTTATTCACAATGATAATGACTAACTTTATTCACAATGATAATGTCTAACTTTATTCACAATGATAATGACTCACTTTATTTACAATGATAATGTCTAACTTTATTCACAGTGATAATGACTCACTTTATTCACAATGACAATGACTCACTTTATTCACAATGATAATGACTACCTTTATTCACAACGATAATGATTACATTCATTCACAATGATAATGTCTCACTTCATCCACAATGATAATGTCTCACTATTCACAATGACAATGTCTCACTTTATTCACAATGATATTGCCTCACTTCATTCACAGTGGTGATGACTCACTTTATTCACAACGATAATGACTAACTTTATTCACAATGATAATGTCTCACTTCATTCACAATGACTCACTTTATTCACAATGATACCAACTAACTTTATTCACAATGATAACGACTGACTTTACTCACAATGATAATGACTAACTTTATGTACAATGATAATGACTAACTTTATTCACAATGATAACGACTGACTTTATTCACAACGATAACGACTGACTTTATTCACAGTGATAACGACTCACTTGATTCACAATGATAATGCCTCACTTGATTCACAATGATAACGTCTCACTTTACTCACAATGATAATGACTAACTTTATGTATAATGATAATGACTAACTTTTTGTACAATGATAATGACTAACTTTATTGTCGCTGCCTGAGCTGCCTGTAAGTTCTCACCAATAACAGAAGTATTACTTCAGGCTCCTCTCTTCTTGGGGACAGAGACCGAGTGAATCATGTCTTGGACTGGAACAAACTGCCTCCTCTTCTTGGGGACAGAGACAGAGTGAATCATGTCTTGGACTGGAACAAACTGCCTCCTCTCTTCTTGGGGACAGAGACCGAGTAAATCATGTCTTGGACTGGAACAAACTGCCTCCTCTCTTCTTGGGGACAGAGACCGAGTGAATCATGTCTTGGACTGGAACAAACCATCTCTCTGCTTGGGGACAGAGACAGAGTGAATCATGTCTTGGACTGGAACAAACTGCCTCCTCTTCTTGGGGACAGAGACCGAGTGAATCATGTCTTGGACTGGAACAAACTGCCTCCTCTCTGCTTGGGGACAGAGACAGAGTGAATCATGTCTTGGACTGGAACAAACTGCCTCCTCTTCTTGGGGACAGAGACAGAGTGAATCATGTCTTGGACTGGAACAAACCATCTCTCTTCTTGGGGACAGAGACAGAGTGAATCATGTCTTGGACTGGAACAAACTGCCTCCTCTCTTCTTGGGGACAGAGACAGAGTGAATCATGTCTTGGACTGGAACAAACCATCTCTCTTCTTGGGGACAGAGACAGAGTGAATGTGATGTTGCTGCTGATTGGGTCTGTTAAGTCATGTGACCCCTGTTCCAGGTGTGATCTTGCTGCTGATTGGGTCTGTTAAGTCATGTGACCCCTGTTCCAGGTGTGATCTTGCTGCTGATTGGGTATGTTAAGTCATCTGACCTCTGTTCCAGGTGTGATCTTGCTGCTGATTGGGTCTGTTAAGTCATGTGACCCCTGTTCCAGGTGTGATCTTGCTGCTGATTGGTTCTGTTAAGTCATGTGACCTCTGTTCCAGGTGTGATCTTGCTGCTGGTTGGGTCTGTTAAGTCATGTGACCTCTGTTCCAGGTGTGATCTTGCTGCTGATTGGGTGTGTTAAGTCATGTGACCCCTGTCCCAGGTGTGATCTTGCTGCTGATTGGGTGTGTTAAGTCATGTGACCTCTGTTCCAGGTGTGATCTTGCTGCTGATTGGGTGTGTTAAGTCACGTGACCTCTGTTCCAGGTGTGATCTTGCTGCTGATTGGGACTGTTAAGTCATGTGACCTCTGTTCCAGGTGTGATCTTGCTGCTGATTGGGTGTGTTAAGTCATGTGACCTCTGTTCCAGGTGTGATCTTGCTGCTGATTGGGTGTGTTAAGTCACGTGACCTCTGTTCCAGGTGTGATCTTGCTGCTGATTGGGACTGTTAAGTCATGTGACCTCTGTTCCAGGTGTGATCTTGCTGCTGATTGGGTGTGTTAAGTCACGTGACCTCTGTCCCAGGTGTGATCTTGCTGCTGATTGGGTGTGTTAAGTCATGTGACCTCTGTTCCAGGTGTGATCTTGCTGCTGCTGGACCGACTGAGGAAGCTGCGGTGGGAACAGATGTGGAGACTGACAGCAGAGAGAGAACTGATGAGCATGTTGTCTACATCACTGGCTGACCAGGTAACACACACACAATCATAAACACACTTGGTATTGAACTACTTGAAGTTCACCATTAAAACGGATTGTCACATTTCAGACGTCAGCATTTCGTGGTAATGAAACACCAAGGATTTTATTTAAGAGTTGCTGCCAGCTCATATTAATGACCGGCATGTTTACCATGTTGTCATTTAGATGTTCACTAAATAAAGTTCTGGAATGTATTGTAGTTCTGGAATGTATTGTAGTTCTGGAATGTATTGTAGTTCTGGAATGTATTGTAGTTCTGGAATGTATTGTAGTTCTGGAATGTATTGTAGTTTGGTGTTTTAGTGTTCCGTTCAACTCTCCAATCAGCTGTCCCCTCCTCTTTACCACTCCGTTCATTATGAGGATAACAACAAGCTTTATAATGTCTCCTATTAGGAGAATATACATGGTCTCTGAACCAGCAAGATCTCAGTCAGAGAGAACCTAGTCCAACACTGTCTCTGAACCTTCAAGATCTCAGTCAGAGAAAACCTAGTCAAATACTGTCTCTGTTAGAGCAAGATCTCAGTCAGAGAGAACCTGGTCCAACACTGTCTCTGTTAGAGCAAGATCTCAGTCAGAGAGAACCTAGTCCAACACTGTCTCTGAACCAGCAAGATCTCAGTCAGAGAGAACCTAGTCCAACACTGTCTCTGAACCAGCAAGATCTCAGTCAGAGAGAACCTAGTCCAACACTGTCTCTGAACCAGCAAGATCTCAGTCAGAGAGAACCTAGTCAAATACTGTCTCTGAACCAGCAAGATCTCAGTCAGAGAAAACCTAGTCCAACACTGTCTCTGTCAGAGCTTCTATTAAAGAAAGCCCTTGAAGTGTCTGGCAGCAGCTATTGTATTTGAGGATTGTTCTTAAATGAGAGATTTAATCGTACAGACATAGCCACACTGATAACATTACAGCGAATGTGATAGAAACATTATAACATTTACCTGATTTATTTGATATTAATAATGAACTAATAGTAAGAAATGTCTGTTGTATTAAATGCTGTGTGTCTGTAAAGGGATGCGTTCCACTCTAGCTTCCAGAGTTGACAACGACTTGGTGATAAAGACCCACAGCCCCGCATTTCATAGGCAGGATGTGGTGTCTGTGACTGGAGACAGAGATGAGACTGGAGACAGAGATGAGACTGGAGACAGAGATGAGACTGGAGACAGAGATGAGACTGGAGACAGAGATGAGACTGGAGACAGAGATGAGACTGGAGACAGAGATGAGACAGAGATGAGCCTGGAGACAGAGATGAGCCTGGAGACAGAGATGAGACAGAGATGAGACTGGAGACAGAGATGAGACTGGAGACAGAGATGAGACTGGAGACAGAGATGAGACAGTCGGTAGAGCATGGCGCTTGCAACGCCAAGCGTCGTGGGTTCGATTCCCGCTGGGGCCACCCATATGTAAAAGTAGTGGCCCCAGCCGACTTGTAAGTCGCTTTGGACAAAAGCGTCTGCTAAATGGGATATATTATATATTATGAGCCTGGAGACAGAGATGAGCCTGGAGACAGAGATGAGACTGGAGACAGAGATGAGACTGGAGACAGAGATGAGACTGGAGACAGAGATGAGACTGGAGACAGAGATGAGACTGGAGATGAGACTGGAGACAGAGATGAGACTGGAGACAGAGATGAGACTGGAGACAGAGATGAGACTGGAGACAGAGATGAGACTGGAGACAGAGATTGGAGATGAGATAGAGATAAGACTGGAGACAGAGATTGGAGATGAGATAGAGATAAGACTGGAGACAGAGATGAGACAGAGATGAGCCTGGAGACAGAGATGAGCCTGGAGACAGAGATGAGCCTGGAGACAGAGATGAGACTGGAGACGGAGATGAGACTGGAGACAGAGATGAGACTGGAGACAGAGATGAGACTGGAGACAGAGATGCGATAGAGATGAGACTGGAGACAGAGATGAGACAGAGATGAGACATAGATGAGACTGGAGACAGAGATGAGACTGGAGACAGAGATGAGACTGGAGACAGAGATGAGACTGGAGACAGAGATGATACAGAGATGAGACTGGAGACAGAGATGAGACTGGAGACAGATGGGACTGGAGACAGAGATGGGACTGGAGACAGAGATGAGACTGGAGACAGAGATGAGACTGGAGACAGAGATGAGACTGGAGACAGAGATGAGACATAGATGACTGGAGACAGAGATGAGACAGAGATGAGACTGGAGACAGAGATGAGACTGGAGACAGAGATGAGACTGGAGACAGAGATGAGACTGGAGACAGAGATGAGACTGGAGACAGAGATGATACAGAGATGAGACTGGAGACAGAGATGAGACTGGAGACAGATGGGACTGGAGACAGAGATGGGACTGGAGACAGAGATGAGACTGGAGACAGAGATGAGACTGGAGACAGAGATGAGACTGGAGACAGAGATGAGACAGAGATGAGTCTGGAGACAGAGATGAGACTGGATACAGAGATGAGACTGGAGACAGAGATGAGACTGGAGACAGAGATGAGACTGGAGACAGAGATGAGACTGGAGACAGAGATGAGACAGAGATGAGACTGGAGACAGAGATGAGACTGGAGACAGAGATGAGACTGGAGACAGAGATGAGACAGAGATGAGACTGAAGACAGAGATGAGACAGAGATGAGCCTGGAGACAGAGATGAGCCTGGAGACAGAGATGAGCCTGGAGACAGAGATGAGCCTGGAGACAGAGATGAGCCTGGAGACAGAGATGAGCCTGGAGACAGAGATGAGACTGGAGACAGAGATGAG
The DNA here is from genome assembly GCF_036934945.1 of Oncorhynchus masou masou. Taxonomy (NCBI): domain Eukaryota; kingdom Metazoa; phylum Chordata; class Actinopteri; order Salmoniformes; family Salmonidae; genus Oncorhynchus; species Oncorhynchus masou. Next base: position 113,267 of record NW_027013240.1, on the reverse strand, counting down.
ACAGAGATGAGACTGGAGACAGAGATGAGACAGAGATGAGACTGGAGACAGAGATGAGACTGGAGACAGAGATGAGACAGAGATGAGACTGGAGACAGAGATGAGACTGGAGACAGAGATGAGACAGAGATGAGCCTGGAGACAGAGATGAGCCTGGAGACAGAGATGAGACTGGAGACAGAGATGAGACTGGAGACAGAGATGAGACTGGAGACAGAGATGAGACTGGAGACAGAGATGAGACAGAGATGAGACTGGATACAGAGATGAGACTGGATACAGAGATGAGACTGGATACAGAGATGAGACTGGAGACAGAGATGAGACTGGAGACAGAGATGAGACTGGAGACAGAGATGAGACTGGAGACAGAGATGAGAATGGAGACAGAGATGAGAATGGAGACAGAGATGAGACTGGAGACAGAGATGAGACAGAGATGAGCCTGGAGACAGAGATGAGCCTGGAGACAGAGATGAGCCTGGAGACAGCGATGAGACTGGAGACAGAGATGAGACTGGAGACAGAGATGAGACTGGAGACAGAGATGAGACTGGAGACAGAGATGAGACTGGAGACAGAGATGAGACAGAGATAAGACTGGAGACAGAGATGCGATAGAGATGAGACAGAGATGAGACAGAGATGAGACAGAGATGAGACAGAGATGAGACATAGATGAGACAGAGATGAGACAGAGATGAGACATAGATGACTGGAGACAGAGATGAGACAGAGATGAGACTGGAGACAGATATGAGACTGGAGACAGAGATGATACAGAGATGATACAGAGATGAGACAGAGATGAGACTGGAGACAGATGGGACTGGAGACAGAGATGGGACTGGAGACAGAGATGGGACTGGAGACAGAGATGAGACTGGAGACAGAGATGAGACAGAGATGAGACTGGATACAGAAATGAGACTGGATACAGAGATGAGACTGGATACAGAGATGAGACTGGATACAGAGATGAGACTGGAGACAGAGATGAGACTGGAGACAGAGATGAGACTGGAGACAGAGATGAGACTGGAGACAGAGATGAGACTGGAGACAGAGATGAGACTGGATACAGAGATGAGACTGGATACAGAGATGAGACTGGAGACAGAGATGAGACTGGAGACAGAGATGAGACTGGAGACAGAGATGAGATTGGAGACTGAGATGAGACAGAGATGAGACTGGAGACAGAGATGAGACAGAGATGAGCCTGGAGACAGAGATGAGACTGGAGACAGAGATGAGACTGGAGACAGAGATGAGACTGGAGACAGAGATGAGACTGGAGACAGAGATGAGACAGAGATGAGACTGGAGACAGAGATGAGACAGAGATGAGACTGGAGACAGAGATGAGACTGGAGACAGAGATGAGACTGGAGACAGAGATGAGACAGAGATGAGACTGGAGACAGAGATGAGACAGAGATGAGCCTGGAGACAGAGATGAGCCTGGAGACAGAGATGAGCCTGGAGACAGAGATGAGACAGAGATGAGACTGGAGACAGAGATGAGACTGGAGACAGAGATGAGACTGGAGACAGAGATGAGACTGGAGACAGAGATGAGACAGAGATGAGACTGGAGACAGAGATGAGACAGAGATGAGCCTGGAGACAGAGATGAGCCTGGAGACAGAGATGAGCCTGGAGACAGAGATGAGACAGAGATGAGACTGGAGACAGAGATGAGACTGGAGACAGAGATGAGACTGGAGACAGAGATGAGACTGGAGACAGAGATGAGACAGAGATGAGACTGGAGACAGAGATGAGACTGGAGACAGAGATGAGACTTGAGACAGAGATGAGACTGGAGACAGAGATGAGACTGGAGACAGAGATGAGACTGGAGACAGAGATGAGACTGGAGACAGAGATGAGACTGGAGACAGAGATGAGACTGGAGACAGAGATGAGATTGGAGACAGAGATGAGATTGGAGACAGAGATGAGACAGAGATGAGACTGGAGACAGAGATGAGACAGAGATGAGCCTGGAGACAGAGATGAGCCTGGAGACAGAGATGAGCCTGGAGACAGAGATGAGCCTGGAGACAGAGATGAGCCTGGAGACAGAGATGAGACTGGAGACAGAGATGAGACTGGAGACAGAGATGAGACTGGAGACAGAGATGAGACTGGAGACAGAGATGAGACTGGAGACAGAGATGAGACTGGAGACAGAGATGAGACTGGAGACAGAGATGAGACTGGAGACAGAGATGAGACAGAGATGAGACTGGAGACAGAGATGAGACAGAGATGAGACTGGAGACAGAGATGAGACTGGAGACAGAGATGAGACTGGAGACAGAGATGAGACAGAGATGAGACTGGAGACAGAGATGAGACTGGAGACAGAGATGAGACTGGAGACAGAGTTAGTCTGGAAGAGTTTCAGAACAATCGAGGGATTAGACAGCTTCCCTGTCTCATCATCCTGGCATCTGGGAAACGAAGCCGGGTTGGGGGTACAACAACATCCTGTGTAGATAGCCAGCAGAGGAACCAAGGTGTCTTGATGATCAGCATGGGAGGGGTGGAACCAGCCATGACTAAGCATTCTTTTAGATGTCCTCTATAAGATCTCTGGTTTTCATTATCAGGTTTGGCTGATCGGCCCAACAGTCCAGAGTGGTGGCTTGACTCGTCTCATTATTGGCATAATTAATCGATAATGAATAAAGATGATTGTTTGAAGAAATGACAAAGTCTCTATCGGTATGAATTTCCACAACGGTGCCAAGACAGTGTCTATTTCACCTATGGTCTGTGAGGTCTGGTCTCTATCTGTTATCTTACACTAAGGTCTGATCTGTAAGGTCTGGTCTCTATCTGTTATCTACACTAAGGTCTGATCTGTAAGGTCTGGTCTCTGTTTCTGTTATCTACACTAAGGACTGATCTGTAAGGTCTAGTCTCTATCTTTTATCTACACTAAGGTCCAATCTCTCTATCTGTTATCTACACTAAGGTCTGGTCTCTATCTGTTATCTACACTAAGGTCTGATCTTTTTGTCTGTTATCTACACTAAGGTCTGATCTCTCTATCTGTTATCTACACTAAGGTCTGATCTCTCTATCTGTTATCTACACTAAGGTCTGATCTCTCTATCTGTTATCTACACTAAGGTCTGAACTCTATCTGTTATGTACTCTAAGGTCTGATCTGTGTGTGTGTCTGCAGGACATCTTCAACGCCGTGATCAAACAGAACCCCTTCCTGGTTCACCAGCTGCCCTGCTTCTGGAACGTTCAGCTGTCAGACCACACCCGCTCTGAGAAGTGCTACAAGGATGTTTCAGACCTCAAGGTGAGTTGAGCATCTCACACACAGATGGCAGCTGTTTCCACACACCCTCTTTGTCCGTTGTGTGTGTGTGCGTGTGTGTGTGTGTGTGTGTGTGTGTGTGTGTGTGACAGCAGAGTAATGTCGGCATCATGCCCCCTGCTCCTTCCAGATGCTTCTACTCTCTCTGACTGGCCTGTCATCTCTCTCTGTCTCTCTGACTGGCCTGTCATCTCTCTCTGTCTCTCTGACTGGCCTGTCATCTCTCTCTGTCTCTCTGACTGGCCTGTCATCTCTCTCTGTCTCTCTGTCTGGCCTGTCATCTCTCTCTGTCTCTCTGACTGGCCTGTCATCTCTCTCTGTTTCTCTGTCTGGCCTGTCATCTCTTTCTGTCTCTCTGAGTGGCCTGTCATCTCTCTCTGGCTCTCTGAGTGGCCTGTCATCTCTCTCTGGCTCTCTGACTGGCCTGTCATCTCTGTCTCTCTGTCTGGCCTGTCATCTCTCTCTGTCTCTCTGACTGGCTTGTCATGTCTCTCTGTCTGGCCTGTCATCTCTGTCTGTCTCTCTGAGTGGCCTGTCATCTCTCTCTGTCTCTCTGACTGGCCTGTCATCTCTCTCTGTCTCTCTGAGTGGCCTGTCATCTCTTTCTGTCTCTCTGACTGGCCTGTCATCTCTCTCTGTCTCTCTGACTGGCCTGTCATCTCTTTCTGTCTCTCTGACTGGCCTGTCATCTCTTTATGTCTCTCTGACTGGCCTGTCATCTCTCTCTGTCTCTCTGACTGGCCTGTCATGTCTCTCTGACTGGTCTGTCATCTCTTTCTGTCTCTCTGACTGGCCTGTCATCTCTCTCTGTCTCTCTGACTGGCCTGTCATCTCTCTCTGTCTCTCTGACTGGCCTGTCATCTCTCTCTGTCTCTCTGACTGGCCTGTCATCTCTTTCTGTCTCTCTGACTGGCCTGTCATCTCTTTCTGTCTCTCTGACTGGCCTGTCATCTCTTTCTGTCTCTCTGACTGGCCTGTCATCTCTTTCTGTCTCTCTGACTGGCCTGTCATCTCTCTCTGTCTCTCTGACTGGCCTGTCATGTCTCTCTGACTGGCCTGTCATCTCTCTGTCTCTCTGACTGGCCTGTCATCTCTCTCTGTCTCTCTGTCTGGCCTGTCATCTCTCTGTCTCTCTGACTGGCCTGTCATCTCTCTCTGTCTCTCTGACTGGCCTGTCATCTCTCTCTGTCTCTCTGACTGGCCTGTCATGTCTCTCTGACTGGTCTGTCATCTCTTTCTGTCTCTCTGACTGGCCTGTCATCTCTCTCTGACTGGCCTGTCATCTCTTTCTGTCTCTCTGACTGGCCTGTCATCTCTTTCTGTCTCTCTGACTGGCCTGTCATCTCTTTCTGTCTCTCTGACTGGCCTGTCATCTCTCTCTGTCTCTCTGACTGGCCTGTCATCTCTCTCTGTCTCTCTGACTGGCCTGTCATCTCTCTCTGTCTCTCTGACTGGCCTGTCATCTCTTTCTGTCTCTCTGACTGGCCTGTCATCTCTTTTTGTCTCTCTGACTGGCCTGTCATCTCTTTCTGTCTCTCTGACTGGCCTGTCATCTCTCTCTGTCTCTCTGACTGGCCTGTCATGTCTCTCTGACTGGCCTGTCATCTCTCTGTCTCTCTGACTGGCCTGTCATCTCTCTCTGTCTGGCCTGTCATCTCTCTCTGTCTCTCTGACTGGCCTGTCATCTCTCTCTCTGTCTCTCTGACTGGCCTGTCATCTCTCTCTGTCTCTCTGACTGGCCTGTCATCTCTTTCTGTCTCTCTGACTGGCCTGTCATCTCTCTCTGTCTCTCTGACTGGCCTGTCATCTCTCTCTGTCTCTCTGACTGGCCTGTCATCTCTCTCTGTCTCTCTGACTGGCCTGTCATCTCTTTCTGTCTCTCTGACTGGCCTGTCATCTCTTTCTGTCTCTCTGACTGGCCTGTCATCTCTCTCTGTCTCTCTGACTGGCCTGTCATCTCTCTCTGTCTCTCTGACTGGCCTGTCATCTCTTTCTGTCTCTCTGACTGGCATGTCATCTCTTTCTGTCTCTCTGACTGGCCTGTCATCTCTTTCTGTCTCTCTGACTGGCCTGTCATCTCTTTCTGTCTCTCTGACTGGCCTGTCATCTCTCTCTGTCTCTCTGACTGGCCTGTCATGTCTCTCTGTCTGGCCTGTCATCTCTCTCTGTCTCTCTGACTGGCCTGTCATCTCTCTCTGTCTCTCTGACTGGCCTGTCATCTCTTTCTGTCTCTCTGACTGGCATGTCATCTCTTTCTGTCTCTCTGACTGGCCTGTCATCTCTTTCCGTCTCTCTGACTGGCCTGTCATCTCTTTCCGTCTCTCTGACTGGCCTGTCATCTCTTTCTGTCTCTCTGACTGGCCTGTCATCTCTCTCTGTCTCTCTGACTGGCCTGTCATCTCTTTCTGTCTCTCTGACTGGCCTGTCATCTCTTTCTGTCTCTCTGACTGGCCTGTCATCTCTTTCTGTCTCTCTGACTGGCCTGTCATCTCTCTCTGTCTCTCTGACTGGCCTGTCATGTCTCTCTGACTGGCCTGTCATCTCTCTCTGTCTGGCCTGTCATCTCTCTCTGTCTCTCTGACTGGCCTGTCATCTCTCTCTGTCTCTCTGACTGGCCTGTCATCTCTCTCTGTCTCTCTGACTGGCCTGTCATCTCTCTCTGTCTCTCTGACTGGCCTGTCATCTCTCTGTCTCTCTGACTGGCCTGTCATCTCTTTCTGTCTCTCTGACTGGCCTGTCATCTCTCTCTGTCTCTCTGACTGGCCTGTCATCTCTCTCTGTCTCTCTGACTGGCCTGTCATCTTGCTGTCTCTCTGACTGGCCTGTCATCTCTCTCTGTCTCTCTGACTGGCCTGTCATCTCTCTCTGTCTCTCTGACTGGCCTGTCATCTCTTTCTGTCTCTCTGACTGGCCTGTCATCTCTTTTTGTCTCTCTGACTGGCCTGTCATCTCTTTCTGTCTCTCTGACTGGCCTGTCATCTCTCTCTGTCTCTCTGACTGGCCTGTCATGTCTCTGTCTCTCTGACTGGCCTGTCATCTCTGTCTCTCTGTCTGGCCTGTCATCTCTCTCTGTCTCTCTGACTGGCCTGTCATCTCTTTCTGTCTCTCTGACTGGCCTGTCATCTGTCTCTCTGACTGGCCTGTCATCTCTCTCTGTCTCTGACTGGCCTGTCATCTCTCTCTGTCTCTCTGACTGGCCTGTCATCTGTCTCTCTGACTGGCCTGTCATCTCTTTCTGTCTCTCTGACTGGCCTGTCATCTCTTTCTGTCTCTCTGACTGGCCTGTCATCTGTCTCTCTGTCTCTCTGTCCCCCTCCTTCTCTCTCCCCCACTACAAGTGATTCATTGGAACTTGTTGTGAAGAACAGGCACTTTCAGGAACCTCTATCTAACCATCTCACTCTATGCCTCTCTTTCTTTCCCTCTTCCTCCCTCCTCTCCTCTCTTCCTCCCTCCCTCTCTCCCCCTCTCTCTCTCCCCCTCCCTCTCTCCCCCTCTCTCCTCCCTCCCTCCCCCCTTCCTCCCTCCCTCCTCTCTTCCTCCATCCCTCTCGCATCTCTTCCTCCCTCCCTCTCTCCTCCCTTCCTCTCTCCCCCTTCCTCCCTCTCTCCTCCCTTCCCCCGTCCCCCTTCCTCCCTCCCTCTCCCTCCCCCTTCCTCCCTCCCTCTCTCCCCCTTCCCCCTCCCCCCCCCCTCGCTCCCCCTTCCCCCTCCCTCCCCCTCGCTCCCCCTTCCTCCCTCCCCCCCTCCCTCCCTCCCTCCCTTCCCCCCCTCCCCCTCCCTCCCTCCCTTCCCCCTCCCTCCCTCCCTTCCCCCCCCCTCCCTCTCCCCTCCCTCCCTCTCCCCTCCCTCCCTCTCCCTCTTCCTGCCTCACTCTCTTCCTCCCTCCTCCTCCCTCCCCTCCCCCTCCCTCCCTCCTCCCCCTCCCTCCCTCCCCCTCCCTCCTTTCCCCCTCCCCCCCCTCCCTCGCCCCCTCCCTTCCTCCCTCCCTCGCCCCCATGCCCCCCCCCCTCCCTTCCTCCCTCCCTCGCCCCCATGCCCCCCCCCCCTCCCTTCCTCCCTCCCCCTCCTCCCCTACAGGTGATCCATTGGAACTCTCCTAAGAAGCTGAGAGTGAAGAACAAGCATGTGGAATTCTTCCGGAACCTGTACCTCACCTTCCTGGAGTACGACGGGAACCTTCTGAGACGAGAACTCTTCGGCTGCCCCAGCGAGACAGACCACAACAGTGAAGACGTAGGTCCACCGATACTGATCTAGAGTCAGTTTAAATACAGCCCTGAGAAGGTAGGTTCTGCCCCAGCGAGACAGACCACAACAGTGAAAACGTAGGTCCACCGATACTGATCTAGAGTCAGTTTAAATACAGCCCTGAGAAGGTAGGTTCTGCCCCAGCGAGACAGACCACAACAGTGAAGACGTATGTGGAACTATACTGATCTAGAGTCAGTTTAAATACAGTCCAGTCCAGCTCCATGTCTAGTTCCCTGTATCCATCCCAGCTCCATGTCTAGTTCCCTGTATCCCTCCCAGCTCCATGTCTAGTTCCCTGTATCCCTCCCAGCTCCATGTCTAGTCCCCTGTATCCCTCCCAGTCCAGCTCCATGTCTAGTTCCCTGTATCCCTCCCAGCTCCATGTCTAGTTCCCTGTATCCCTCCCAGTCCAGCTCCATGTCTAGTTCCCTGTATCCCTCCCAGCTCCATGTCTAGTTCCCTGTATCCCTCTCAGCTCCATGTCTAGTTCCCTGTATCCCTCCCAGCTCCATGTCTAGTTCCCTGTATCCCTCCCAGCTCCATGTCTAGTTCCCTGTATCCCTCCCAGCTCCATGTCTAGTTCCCTGTATCCCTCCCAGCTCCATGTCTAGTTCCCTGTATCCCTCCCAGCTCCATGTCTAGTTCCCTGTATCCCTCCCAGCTCCATGTCTAGTTCCCTGTATCCCAGTCCAGCTCCATGTCTAGTTCCCTGTATCCCTCCCAGCTCCATGTCTAGTTCCCTGTATCCCTCCCAGCTCCATGTCTAGTTCCCTGTATCCCAGTCCAGCTCCATGTCTAGTTCCCTGTATCCCTCCCAGCTCCATGTCTAGTTCCCTGTATCCCAGTCCAGCTCCATGTCTAGTTCCCTGTATCCCTCCCAGCTCCATGTCTAGTTCCCTGTATCCCTCCCAGCTCCATGTCTAGTTCCCTGTATCCCAGTCCAGCTCCATGTCTAGTTCCCTGTATCCCTCCCAGCTCCATGTCTAGTTCCCTGTATCCCAGTCCAGCTCCATGTCTAGTTCCCTGTATCCCTCCCAGCTCCATGTCTAGTTCCCTGTATCCCTCCCAGCTCCATGTCTAGTTCCCTGTATCCCTCCCAGCTCCATGTCTAGTTCCCTGTATCCCAGTCCAGCTCCTTGTCTAGTTCCCTGTATCCCTCCCAGCTCCATGTCTAGTTCCCTGTATCCCAGTCCAGCTCCATGTCTAGTCCCCTGTATCCCTCCCAGCTACATGTCTAGTTCCCTGTATCCCTCCCAGCTACATGTCTAGTCCCCTGTATCCCTCCCAGCTCCATGTCTAGTCCCCTGTATCCCTCCCAGCTCCATGTCTAGTTCCCTGTATCCCTCCCAGCTCCATGTCTAGTTCCCTGTATCCCAGTCCAGCTCCATGTCTAGTTCCCTGTATCCCTCCCAGTCCAGCTCCATGTCTAGTCCCCTGTATCCCTCCCAGCTCCATGTCTAGTTCCCTGTATCCCTCCCAGCTCCATGTCTAGTTCCCTGTATCCCTCCCAGCTACATGTCTAGTTCCCTGTATCCCTCCCAGCTCCATGTCTAGTCCCCTGTATCCCTCCCAGCTCCATGTCTAGTTCCCTGTATCCCTCCCAGCTCCATGTCTAGTTCCCTGTATCCCAGTCCAGCTCCATGTCTAGTTCCCTGTATCCCTCCCAGTCCAGCTCCATGTCTAGTCCCCTGTATCCCTCCCAGCTCCATGTCTAGTTCCCTGTATCCCTCCCAGCTCCATGTCTAGTTCCCTGTATCCCTCCCAGCTCCATGTCTAGTTCCCTGTATCCCTCCCAGCTCCATGTCTAGTTCCCTGTATCCCTCCCAGCTCCATGTCTAGTTCCCTGTATCCCTCCCAGTCCAGCTCCATGTCTAGTTCCCTGTATCCCTCCCAGCTCCATGTCTAGTTCCCTGTATCCCTCCCAGCTCCATGTCTAGTTCCCTGTATCCCACCCAGCTCCATGTCTAGTTCCCTGTATCCCTCCCAGCTCCATGTCTAGTTCCCTGTATCCCTCCCAGCTCCATGTCTAGTTCCCTGTATCCCTCCCAGCTCCATGTCTAGTTCCCTGTATCCCTCCCAGCTCCATGTCTAGTTCCCTGTATCCCTCCCAGTCCAGCTCCATGTCTAGTTCCCTGTATCCCTCCCAGCTCCATGTCTAGTTCCCTGTATCCCTCCCAGCTCCATGTCTAGTTCCCTGTATCCCTCCCAGCTCCATGTCTAGTCCCCTGTATCCCTCCCAGCTCCATGTCTAGTTCCCTGTATCCCTCCCAGCTCCATGTCTAGTTACCTGTATCCCTCCCAGTCCAGCTCCATGTCTAGTTCCCTGTATCCCTCCCAGCTCCATGTCTAGTTCCCTGTATCCCAGTCCAGCTCCATGTCTAGTTCCCTGTATCCCTCCCAGCACCATGTCTAGTCCCCTGTATCCCTCCCAGCTCCATGTCTAGTTCCCTGTATCCCTCCCAGCTCCATGTCTAGTTCCCTGTATCCCTCCCAGCTCCATGTCTAGTTCCCTGTATCCCTCCCAGCTCCATGTCTAGTTCCCTGTATCCAGTCCAGCTCCATGTCTAGTTCCCTGTATCCCTCCCAGCTCCATGTCTAGTCCCCTGTATCCCTCCCAGCTCCATGTCTAGTTCCCTGTATCCCTCCCAGCTCCATGTCTAGTTCCCTGTATCCCTCCCAGTCCAGCTCCATGTCTAGTTCCCTGTATCCCTCCCAGTCCAGCTCCATGTCTAGTTCCCTGTATCCCTCCCAGCTCCATGTCTAGTTCCCTGTATCCCTCCCAGCTCCATGTCTAGTTCCCTGTATCCCTCCCAGCTCCATGTCTAGTTCCCTGTATCCCTCCCAGCTCCATGTCTAGTCCCCTGTATCCCTCCCAGTCCAGCTCCATGTCTAGTCCCCTGTATCCCTCCCAACTCCATGTCTAGTTCCCTGTATCCCAGTCCAGCTCCATGTCTAGTTCCCTGTATCCCTCCCAGCTCCATGTCTAGTTCCCTGTATCCCTCCCAGCTCCATGTCTAGTCCCCTGTATCCCTCCCAGCTCCATGTCTAGTTCCCTGTATCCCTCCCAGTCCAGCTCCATGTCTAGTTCCCTGTATCCCTCCCAGCTCCATGTCTAGTTCCCTGTATCCCAGTCCAGCTCCATGTCTAGTTCCCTGTATCCCTCCCAGCACCATGTCTAGTCCCCTGTATCCCTCCCAGCTCCATGTCTAGTTCCCTGTATCCCTCCCAGCTCCATGTCTAGTTCCCTGTATCCCTCCCAGCTCCATGTCTAGTTCCCTGTATCCCTCCCAGCTCCATGTCTAGTTCCCTGTATCCCTCCCAGCTCCATGTCTAGTTCCCTGTATCCCTCCCAGCTCCATGTCTAGTTCCCTGTATCCAGTCCAGCTCCATGTCTAGTCCCCTGTATCCCTCCCAGCTCCATGTCTAGTTCCCTGTATCCCTCCCAGCTCCATGTCTAGTTCCCTGTATCCCTCCCAGCTCCATGTCTAGTCCCCTGTATCCCTCCCAGCTCCATGTCTAGTTCCCTGTATCCCTCCCAGCTCCATGTCTAGTTCCCTGTATCCCTCCCAGTCCAGCTCCATGTCTAGTTCCCTGTATCCCTCCCAGTCCAGCTCCATGTCTAGTTCCCTGTATCCCTCCCAGCTCCATGTCTAGTTCCCTGTATCCCTCCCAGCTCCATGTCTAGTTCCCTGTATCCCTCCCAGCTCCATGTCTAGTTCCCTGTATCCCTCCCAGCTCCATGTCTAGTCCCCTGTATCCCTCCCAGTCCAGCTCCATGTCTAGTCCCCTGTATCCCTCCCAGCTCCATGTCTAGTTCCCTGTATCCCAGTCCAGCTCCATGTCTAGTTCCCTGTATCCCTCCCAGCTCCATGTCTAGTTCCCTGTATCCCTCCCAGCTCCATGTCTAGTCCCCTGTATCCCTCCCAGCTCCATGTCTAGTTCCCTGTATCCCTCCCAGTCCAGCTCCATGTCTAGTTCCCTGTATCCCTCCCAGCTCCATGTCTAGTTCCCTGTATCCCAGTCCAGCTCCATGTCTAGTTCCCTGTATCCCTCCCAGCACCATGTCTAGTCCCCTGTATCCCTCCCAGCTCCATGTCTAGTTCCCTGTATCCCTCCCAGCTCCATGTCTAGTTCCCTGTATCCCTCCCAGCTCCATGTCTAGTTCCCTGTATCCCTCCCAGCTCCATGTCTAGTTCCCTGTATCCCTCCCAGCTCCATGTCTAGTTCCCTGTATCCCTCCCAGCTCCATGTCTAGTTCCCTGTATCCAGTCCAGCTCCATGTCTAGTCCCCTGTATCCCTCCCAGCTCCATGTCTAGTCCCCTGTATCCCTCCCAGCTCCATGTCTAGTCCCCTGTATCCCTCCCAGTCCAGCTCCATGTCTAGTTCCCTGTATCCCTCCCAGCTCCATGTCTAGGTCCCTGTATCCCTCCCAGCTCCATGTCTAGTTCCCTGTATCCCTCCCAGCTCCATGTCTAGTCCCCTGTATCCCTCCCAGCTCCATGTCTAGTTCCCTGTATCCCTCCCAGCTCCATGTCTAGTTCCCTGTATCCCTCCCAGCTACATGTCTAGTTCCCTGTATCCCTCCCAGCTCCATGTCTAGTCCCCTGTATCCCTCCCAGCTCCATGTCTAGTTCCCTGTATCCCTCCCAGCTCCATGTCTAGTTCCCTGTATCCCTCCCAGCTCCATGTCTAGTCCCCTGTATCCCTCCCAGTCCAGCTCCATGTCTAGTCCCCTGTATCCCTCCCAGCTCCATGTCTAGTTCCCTGTATCCCAGTCCAGCTCCATGTCTAGTTCCCTGTATCCCTCCCAGCTCCATGTCTAGTTCCCTGTATCCCTCCCAGCTCCATGTCTAGTCCCCTGTATCCCTCCCAGCTCCATGTCTAGTTCCCTGTATCCCTCCCAGTCCAGCTCCATGTCTAGTTCCCTGTATCCCTCCCAGCTCCATGTCTAGTTCCCTGTATCCCAGTCCAGCTCCATGTCTAGTTCCCTGTATCCCTCCCAGCACCATGTCTAGTCCCCTGTATCCCTCCCAGCTCCATGTCTAGTTCCCTGTATCCCTCCCAGCTCCATGTCTAGTTCCCTGTATCCCTCCCAGCTCCATGTCTAGTTCCCTGTATCCCTCCCAGCTCCATGTCTAGTTCCCTGTATCCCTCCCAGCTCCATGTCTAGTTCCCTGTATCCCTCCCAGCTCCATGTCTAGTTCCCTGTATCCAGTCCAGCTCCATGTCTAGTCCCCTGTATCCCTCCCAGCTCCATGTCTAGTCCCCTGTATCCCTCCCAGCTCCATGTCTAGTCCCCTGTATCCCTCCCAGTCCAGCTCCATGTCTAGTTCCCTGTATCCCTCCCAGCTCCATGTCTAGGTCCCTGTATCCCTCCCAGCTCCATGTCTAGGTCCCTGTATCCCTCCCCGCTCCATGTCTAGTCCCCTGTATCCCTCCCAGCTCCATGTCTAGTTCCCTGTATCCCTCCCAGCTCCATGTCTAGTTCCCTGTATCCCTCCCAGCTACATGTCTAGTTCCCTGTATCCCTCCCAGCTCCATGTCTAGTCCCCTGTATCCCTCCCAGCTCCATGTCTAGTTCCCTGTATCCCTCCCAGCTCCATGTCTAGTTCCCTGTATCCCAGTCCAGCTCCATGTCTAGTTCCCTGTATCCCTCCCAGTCCAGCTCCATGTCTAGTCCCCTGTATCCCTCCCAGCTCCATGTCTAGTTCCCTGTATCCCTCCCAGCTCCATGTCTAGTTCCCTGTATCCCTCCCAGCTCCATGTCTAGTTCCCTGTATCCCTCCCAGCTCCATGTCTAGTTCCCTGTATCCCTCCCAGCTCCATGTCTAGTTCCCTGTATCCCTCCCAGTCCAGCTCCATGTCTAGTTCCCTGTATCCCTCCCAGCTCCATGTCTAGTTCCCTGTAGCCCTCCCAGCTCCATGTCTAGTTCCCTGTATCCCACCCAGCTCCATGTCTAGTTCCCTGTATCCCTCCCAGCTCCATGTCTAGTTCCCTGTATCCCTCCCAGCTCCATGTCTAGTTCCCTGTATCCCTCCCAGCTCCATGTCTAGTTCCCTGTATCCCTCCCAGCTCCATGTCTAGTTCCCTGTATCCCTCCCAGTCCAGCTCCATGTCTAGTTCCCTGTATCCCTCCCAGCTCCATGTCTAGTTCCCTGTATCCCTCCCAGCTCCATGTCTAGTTCCCTGTATCCCTCCCAGCTCCATGTCTAGTCCCCTGTATCCCTCCCAGCTCCATGTCTAGTTCCCTGTATCCCTCCCAGCTCCATGTCTAGTTCCCTGTATCCCTCCCAGTCCAGCTCCATGTCTAGTTCCCTGTATCCCTCCCAGCTCCATGTCTAGTTCCCTGTATCCCAGTCCAGCTCCATGTCTAGTTCCCTGTATCCCTCCCAGCACCATGTCTAGTCCCCTGTATCCCTCCCAGCTCCATGTCTAGTTCCCTGTATCCCTCCCAGCTCCATGTCTAGTTCCCTGTATCCCTCCCAGCTCCATGTCTAGTTCCCTGTATCCCTCCCAGCTCCATGTCTAGTTCCCTGTATCCAGTCCAGCTCCATGTCTAGTTCCCTGTATCCCTCCCAGCTCCATGTCTAGTCCCCTGTATCCCTCCCAGCTCCATGTCTAGTTCCCTGTATCCCTCCCAGCTCCATGTCTAGTCCCCTGTATCCCTCCCAGTCCAGCTCCATGTCTAGTCCCCTGTATCCCTCCCAGCTCCATGTCTAGTTCCCTGTATCCCTCCCAGCTCCATGTCTAGTTCCCTGTATCCCTCCCAGCTCCATGTCTAGTCCCCTGTATCCCTCCCAGCTCCATGTCTAGTTCCCTGTATCCCTCCCAGCTCCATGTCTAGTTCCCTGTATCCCTCCCAGTCCAGCTCCATGTCTAGTTCCCTGTATCCCTCCCAGTCCAGCTCCATGTCTAGTTCCCTGTATCCCTCCCAGCTCCATGTCTAGTTCCCTGTATCCCTCCCAGCTCCATGTCTAGTTCCCTGTATCCCTCCCAGCTCCATGTCTAGTTCCCTGTATCCCTCCCAGCTCCATGTCTAGTTCCCTGTATCCCTCCCAGCTCCATGTCTAGTCCCCTGTATCCCTCCCAGTCCAGCTCCATGTCTAGTCCCCTGTATCCCTCCCAGCTCCATGTCTAGTTCCCTGTATCCCTCCCAGCTCCATGTCTAGTTCCCTGTATCCCTCCCAGCTCCATGTCTAGTCCCCTGTATCCCTCCCAGCTCCATGTCTAGTTCCCTGTATCCCTCCCAGTCCAGCTCCATGTCTAGTTCCCTGTATCCCTCCCAGCTCCATGTCTAGTTCCCTGTATCCCAGTCCAGCTCCATGTCTAGTTCCCTGTATCCCTCCCAGCACCATGTCTAGTCCCCTGTATCCCTCCCAGCTCCATGTCTAGTTCCCTGTATCCCTCCCAGCTCCATGTCTAGTTCCCTGTATCCCTCCCAGCTCCATGTCTAGTTCCCTGTATCCCTCCCAGCTCCATGTCTAGTTCCCTGTATCCCTCCCAGCTCCATGTCTAGTTCCCTGTATCCCTCCCAGCTCCATGTCTAGTTCCCTGTATCCAGTCCAGCTCCATGTCTAGTCCCCTGTATCCCTCCCAGCTCCATGTCTAGTCCCCTGTATCCCTCCCAGCTCCATGTCTAGTCCCCTGTATCCCTCCCAGTCCAGCTCCATGTCTAGTTCCCTGTATCCCTCCCAGCTCCATGTCTAGGTCCCTGTATCCCTCCCAGCTCCATGTCTAGTTCCCTGTATCCCTCCCAGCTCCATGTCTAGTCCCCTGTATCCCTCCCAGCTCCATGTCTAGTTCCCTGTATCCCTCCCAGCTCCATGTCTAGTTCCCTGTATCCCTCCCAGCTCCATGTCTAGTTCCCTGTATCCCTCCCAGCTCCATGTCTAGTTCCCTGTATCCCTCCCAGTCCAGCTCCATGTCTAGTTCCCTGTATCCCTCCCAGTCCAGCTCCATGTCTAGTTCCCTGTATCCCTCCCAGCTCCATGTCTAGTTCCCTGTATCCCTCCCAGTCCAGCTCCATGTCTAGTCCCCTGTATCCCTCCCAGTCCAGCTCCATGTCTAGTTCCCTGTATCCCTCCCAGCTCCATGTCTAGTACCCTGTATCCCTCCCAGCTCCATGTCTAGTCCCCTGTATCCCTCCCAGCTCCATGTCTAGTTCCCTGTATCCCTCCCAGTCCAGCTCCATGTCTAGTTCCCTGTGTCCCTCCCAGCTCCATGTCTAGTCCCCTGTATCCCTCCCAGCTCCATGTCTAGTTCCCTGTATCCCTCCCAGCTCCATGTCTAGTTCCCTGTATCCCTCCCAGCTCCATGTCTAGTTCCCTGTATCCCTCCCTTTCCAGCTCCATGTCTAGTTCCCTGTATCCCTCCCAGCTCCATGTCTAGTCCCCTGTATCCCTCCCAGCTCCATGTCTAGTTCCCTGTATCCCTCCCAGTCCAGCTCCATGTCTAGTCCCCTGTATCCCTCCCAGTCCAGCTCCATGTCTAGTTCCCTGTATCCCTCCCAGCTCCATGTCTAGTACCCTGTATCCCTCCCAGCTCCATGTCTAGTCCCCTGTATCCCTCCCAGCTCCATGTCTAGTTCCCTGTATCCCTCCCAGTCCAGCTCCATGTCTAGTTCCCTGTATCCCTCCCAGCTCCATGTCTAGTCCCCTGTATCCCTCCCAGCTCCATGTCTAGTTCCCTGTATCCCTCCCAGCTCCATGTCTAGTTCCCTGTATCCCTCCCAGCTCCATGTCTAGTTCCCTGTATCCCTCCCAGTCCAGCTCCATGTCTAGTTCCCTGTATCCCTCCCAGCTCCATGTCTAGTCCCCTGTATCCCTCCCAGCTCCATGTCTAGTTCCCTGTATCCCTCCCAGCTCCATGTCTAGTTCCCTGTATCCCTCCCAGCTCCATGTCTAGTCCCCTGTATCCCTCCCAGCTCCATGTCTAGTTCCCTGTATCCCTCCCAGCTCCATGTCTAGTTCCCTGTATCCCTCCCAGCTCCATGTCTAGTTCCCTGTATCCCTCCCAGCTCCATGTCTAGTTCCCTGTATCCCTCCCAGTCCAGCTCCATGTCTAGTTCCCTGTATCCCTCCCAGCTCCATGTCTAGTCCCCTGTATCCCTCCCAGCTCCATGTCTAGTCCCCTGTATCCCTCCCAGTCCAGCTCCATGTCTAGTCCCCTGTATCCCTCCCAGCTCCATGTCTAGTTCCCTGTATCCCTCCCAGCTCCATGTCTAGTTCCCTGTATCCCTCCCAGCTCCATGTCTAGTTCCCTGTATCCCTCCCAGCTCCATGTCTAGTCCCCTGTATCCCTCCCAGCTCCATGTCTAGTTCCCTGTATCCCTCCCAGCTCCATGTCTAGTTCCCTGTATCCCTCCCAGCTCCATGTCTAGTTCCCTGTATCCCTCCCAGCTCCATGTCTAGTTCCCTGTATCCCTCCCAGCTCCATGTCTAGTCCCCTGTATCCCTCCCAGCTCCATGTCTAGTTCCCTGTATCCCTCCCAGCTCCATGTCTAGTTCCCTGTATCCCTCCCAGCTCCATGTCTAGTTCCCTGTATCCCTCCCAGCTCCATGTCTAGTTCCCTGTATCCCTCCCAGCTCCATGTCTAGTCCCCTGTATCCCTCCCAGCTCCATGTCTAGTTCCCTGTATCCCTCCCAGCTCCATGTCTAGTTCCCTGTATCCCTCCCAGTCCAGCTCCATGTCTAGTTCCCTGTATCCCTCCCAGCTCCATGTCTAGTTCCCTGTATCCCACCCAGCTCCATGTCTAGTTCCCTGTATCCCTCCAAGCTCCATGTCTAGTTCCCTGTATCCCTCCCAGCTCCATGTCTAGTTCCCTGTATCTCTCCCAGCTCCATGTCTAGTTCCCTGTATCCCTCCCAGCTCCATGTCTAGTCCCCTGTATCCCTCCCAGCTCCATGTCTAGTTCCCTGTATCCCTCCCAGCTCCATGTCTAGTTCCCTGTATCCCTCCCAGCTCCATGTCTAGTTCCCTGTATCTCTCCCAGCTCCATGTCTAGTTCCCTGTATCCCTCCCAGCTCCATGTCTAGTTCCCTGTATCCCTCCCAGCTCCATGTCTAGTCCCCTGTATCCCTCCCAGCTCCATGTCTAGTTCCCTGTATCCCAGCCCAGCTCCATGTCTAGTTCCCTGTATCCCAGCCCAGCTCCATATCTAGTTCCCTGTATCCCTCCCAGCTCCATGTCTAGTCCCTGTATCCCTCCCAGCTCCATGTCTAGTTCCCTGTATCCCAGCCCAGCTCCATGTCTAGTCCCCTGTATCCCTCCCAGCTCCATGTCTAGTCCCTGTATCCCTCCCAGCTCCATGTCTAGTTCCCTGTATCCCTCCCAGTCCAGCTCCATGTCTAGCCCCCTGTATCCCTCCCAGCTCCATGTCTAGTTCCCTGTATCCCTCCCAGCTCCATGTCTAGTCCCCTGTATCCCTCCCAGCTCCATGTCTAGTCCCCTGTATCCCTCCCAGCTCCATGTCTAGTCCCTGTATCCCTCCCAGCTCCATGTCTAGTTCCCTGTATCCCAGCCCAGCTCCATGTCTAGTCCCCTGTATCCCTCCCAGCTCCATGTCTAGTCCCCTGTATCCCTCCCAGCTCCATGTCTAGTCCCCTGTATCCCTCCCAGCTCCATGTCTAGTCCCCTGTATCCCTCCCAGCTCCATGTCTAGTTCCC